>NC_051044.1:20533534-20833534 GCF_904848185.1 Acanthopagrus latus
TATATATATATATAGCCACAAATGCAACAAATGCAACATTGTCACCAGCGCACATTGCGCAGAAGCTGACCTGGCTTTCCTTATGGGCAGAGTCAGAATAATTACACGCATGCAACTCTCGCTTTGAGAATATAGGGATTGGATGGTCCTAAGAAGGGACCCCCTCATCCCATACTCACACAGCCCTTCCCACAGAACATCCCAGGGGACCTGGTCGTCTGCCTTCTCCAGATCCACAAAATACATGTGGACTGGGAGATTATACTCCCAGGCCCCCTCCAGGATCCCTGCAAGAGTAAAGGGCTGGTCAGTTGTTCCACGACCCGGACGGAATCCGCATTGTTACTCTTCAATCTGAGGTTCGACAATTGGCCGGATCCTCCATTCCAGCACCTCCTGTAAAGGAAATGCTGCCCATAAACATGGTTGACTCGCCCTCATTTGGTGAGCACTACTACTATCAATGCCGTGCTTGGCATTATTGTTAAAAAAGCACTTCCAATAAAATGAGTATTGGCAAAACTGCTTGTCATTTTTATGCTGAGGCGGCCGGGGGTGTTGTGTAATCTAACTTAGTTATTTTTAAAAACAAGTAATCGGTAAAGTTACTTTTTAAAGGTAACTGTGGCAACACTGTCTGTTGGGCTAAAGCCCCAGATGTTTTGCACTCCTAGCGACGCCCCTGCTGAGAAGAATTTTATGAATGCATGACATGGTGATGTAGTGTGATGTCAAGAAGTGACAAGTCTCCTTTAATTTAACCTTCTTTCTCCAGAAAAAGTTCTATTCTTTTTTTTGTTTAAGTGACTGCTTCAAAAGCCATTTTAGCCTGCTACTACCTTACGAATGCGCCACACAAAATTGTTGCAGCACATCAAATAAACATTTTCCACTGTGGTTGGTGAGTGTCATCATATTTGCTGATAGGCCGTTTGCACTACACAAGGCGAATGGTGGTCAATACCAATGTTTGACCAGTAAATCAGAGCATCCTCGTTGGCAAAAACCTAAACTGCTACACTGACACCTTACATTTATGTTCCTCCGAAACAACTACTTACACCCCTAGCGGTATCATATCATGTTTCAGTTTCACACAAAATGTTGACATGTTTTAACACATTATTTCTCTCACACTGTCCATTGCTGGAGCACATCTATTCACTCTCTGTCTCCATGCTCCGTTTTGCTCCATGCGTCACTCCTGAAAAACCCAATGTGCTCTGATTGGTCAGCTCTCAAAGGCCTGAGCAAACATCGCACACCATGTTTCCATATCAGCTCTGCCAGTGTTTCTGAAGAAATGGCTAAGGGCAGTGATTGTGTCAAAACATGACATCAGAACTTTACAGAAGTCCTGAAAGCTTGTTTGAAGGCACACATTCTGAAGATGGGTAGTGTCCATATCTGTGGATTAAAGCCAACTTTGGAAGTCATGGAATTCAAATATTGATATATTCACCCATAAATACCCATTACTTGCCACTACTCCTCAAACATTTTTGTCAAACACAAAGGTATATAATGGAGGCTAGTTATTTTACAGTTTAACAACAAACATTATGATCTGAAAAGACACCAGAGCACTTAAAAAGGAAACCTACTGTGAAGTGTATAATGATAAATAACCCCAAGCTTTTTTTCCTGCATTATAATATCTGTTTTGATACATTCACAGTAGTTACATAGCACCTAGGCCTGCTATATAATCAAAAAAAGACATGAAAATCTCACTTTCTGGACCTTTAAAGCCTCTCACCTCACAGGACACTGTGTTAACTAGCAGGCAGCTGATATCTCCAACAATGCTTGATTTTGATTACTTCAGAGACATTCTTAGAGACATTATGTGAACACATGACGAGGCACATGATAAAATTACAATACAATAATTACATGAAATTGGTTTATTGATACATGGTAGCACTGCATTACTGTGACAGCTACGGCTGAACTATGTGCCAATGTTGCTGCACAGCCAATCTCTCCTTTGGATCTGGTTACACAACGGAAATGTTTTCTTTCATTCATGGATTCACAGAAGTGAGGAGGAGGAAGATGAACATGATGACAGAGAGACGGACCGGAAAGAGACAGTGGGAGAGGGGTCTTTTGTGTTTCCAGGAGAACAGTAATTCAGGTCCAACCTATGATGATGTGTTGTTAAACTAGCTCAAGTGCAACAACAACTGTTATGTGGAAAGATGCTCACTCCTGTAGTATCCATACCGACAACACATTCACAGAGTGTGTGTCTTAATATTGGTTAGCAAAAAAAAGGTGGAAGTTCACAAGTCCTCAAGTATCACATTTATGTATCACTTTTAATTGAAACTATAGAAAAACTATGCCAAAGAAACCCAAATGGTCAGCATGTGATCCACTGACCTCAGACAGCTGTGCCACTTCCCTGCAAAACTAATTTTACTGGAAGCGACTGAAGACAAAGCAGAATCAAAAGCAACACCTCACCTAACATTTCTACCCATCCATGGTCATTGAAGAAGATCATTAATCACTGATTGTTTAAATGTTCTATCCTGAGGTTTTAATGTGGCAGCTGTTCCTACTACATAGCGTTTGGTGACACAACTTGGTCACCACTGGATTAGTGCTGATGCCAATAAGTAAAGGGAAATTTCTTCCAAGTGCACTAATAATGAAAGTAGAGAAGTCATGACATAAGCAGAAGCTTGAGAAGAGTACTCAGAACTATCAGACCTGCTGGGACCTTTCTGCTCCAACCTTTGAACGTTATTGTGCTCTCTGGAGAATGGTTTGGATGATCACAGCAGCCAGGTGGAGAGGTCAGGGAGCACGGGGAGTCTAATGTCAACCACCTGGTGTGATGTACAGCTACGGAGGCGAATAAGTTAGACCTTAACTAGGGTAGGAGTTTAGAAGAAAAGGTTTATGTGCTTTAATATATATATATATATAAAAAAATACACCTTAGCCTTCTTTACACTTTCCAGTTCTGCAGCTCTGAATTCCTACCCTGTCTGAAAAACTCTGTTTTACTGTTTTAACTCCTGTCTCTTTGGAAATGGAAATCTGTTCAGTAGATTTTGTATAATCCTGCTGACAAACCAACCAACCGACAGATATGGAAGACAGCAAAACCTCAGTGTAAATATGATTAATCCCATGTCAAATGTCTTTACTGGGAATAAACATAAACATTGCATCAGGCACAAATTGTACCCTGTATTCACCATGCACACACACTAATAATAAACACATGGGTTGTAATCAAAGCCCAGACTGCAGAGGGGACAGCGGAGGCGAAAATAGTCACTGGTGCCTTCATTATTTGTGTGTTTGCACTGTGCAAGTCTTTCTAGCAAAGCACTTGAATACACAGCAGAGTATTACAGTCTGTACAGTTTACGGTCACAGCTTATACATAGCAGCATACCCTGGGGCTGAGGTGTTGTTACTGATACCAGCTGCTTATAAATGGCAAGAGGGGCAGAACACACTCACCGTTGACAGTACAGGGGGGAAAGTGGTCCAAGAGCGGCGCCAGTCCTAATTTCAATGCCACTTTACTGCATGTTATCATACTGTTTTCCATATGTTTGCAAAAAGAAAAGTCAATTCACTCTTCCATTTCTAAGAAAATAGACCTGAAAATGGCACATAGACTGGTTTTGTGTGTCTGTCTTATTCTTTATGGTTTATTATATCATGAGCTGGAGACAAAATCTTCACAAAGTGCACTGTGATTTGTATTTCCTGTTGCCTGGTGTAAACATTAATGATAAAAGCATGCAGCGACACGCCAACTCCACAATGCAGAAGTAACTTATTTGTACTTTTGCAATGCTTTAGCGGAACACACAGGTTACCGGACAGTGTTGCCTTTAATTACCAGGATGCCAGATAATAAGTTGGCCACTTCTCTTTTCAAAACTGACTGAATCACAAGACTTTGAGCGAGAAACGGGCACTAATAAACGCACTCTCGAGGGGTTTGCAGAGGTGGTGGTGTCGTAGCAGAGGCTAAATATCACTTACCCGATCTGAAGGTCAGGCAGAACGAGGTAGGCAGGTTCAGGAAAAGTGCGTGCCCACTTCTCTCGCGCGCTCTGATGAAAAACCAAACCTGCGTGGCAACACCAGAAGAAGAAGAAAAACGGCGAGTTTAAAAGAACAACAGCTGTCGGTGGTTTTCAGTTTCTGTGTATTCCCACAGACCGCCGCGGTGTGTACAACCCCGCACTTCGCGAGGCTAATTTGTTTTCGTTATGACCGTCGAGATGTTGTCACAACTCGGAGCGTCCGCGGTCACCTGTGCCCCACCAATGGCACAGCGCAGAAGGGGGTTGTGGGAAATGAAGTGTTCTCGCATCCTCGAGAGGCTGTGCGGTATTTTGAGACGATGACGTGCTGCCTGTTGACCGCAAAGAGTTTTTTTTTAAGAGGTCCTCTAACTTGAGCCAGAACTCTTCCAAAAACAACAAGACTATCGTTTTCCCTATTTATAATGAGACGTCTCTCTGTCTACCTCTGTACCGTGGCTTCAAGTTTACATGTTTATGACCATTTAGTTTAGTTTATATTACGTTTATGTTATTTTGTGCGCAACTGATCCTTAAACTTGGTAAATCTAACATCCAAATTCAGTCGTAATGTGAAATATTTTAAAATACCAGTTCACACACACACACACACACACACACACACACACACACACACACACACACACACACATATATATATATATTTGGTATTTTCGAGGCCATGGTTTGAGTTACGTAATAGCTAGTTTCAACAGGTGGTCCTAATATTGTGTTCAACCTTTAGCATAGGTGCTTCTGTTATTATAAGACACTCAGCTGCGCAGCATTTGAGGCCGTTAGGTGTTCAATTTAAAGTGTGCGATCTTTTTCTGTTTGTTTCACTGGTCAGTCAAACCAAAAGTATGAGAAGCATCCATACATACAGATATAGATGTCTGGAGGAGGGTCGTGTATCATTCAGTGACAAAGAAAACTGACCTTAGTAAGGTGGTGCATGGGGAGAACATTGTTCAATACCCAGTATGGCCACGAGAGGGAGACAACGTGGAAAATAAAAATGTAGAAAAAAAAGGAAACAAAGACTGGAAGCACTTTGAATGGGCAGTTTCAGGTTTAATTTCAGTGCAGTAAGTGTATGTATCAATGCAATTCTTCTCTGACAAAACTACACCACCAACTAAAACAATCAAATGCTGCAAACAGAAATGCTGACTTCTGCTACTGCGCACAGCCATCAACAAACATTATTCTTTCTAGAAGTTAAATTAAATATGGTTCATTTTTTTTCCATTCGCAGTACATGTATATGTGCAAATCAATTCAGGTAAAATTATTTTGGATGTGTCGGATTGGTGGGGAAATCAATATTCATCATAATCAAGCATGTGATCGGTATGATTTAACTCACATTCATTAATCATCAGACTGACTACTTTAAACACTTTGAGCCATTCAAAGTTAAGAGTGAGATTCCACAGGAGGCAGTAGGGGGTACATAGTGCTCAACATGACACAATCAAGACATATTCTTTAGCCAAGAAACACCAGGAACAAAAAGTCCAAATCAACAGATGAGTGGATGACGTCTGAGGTAATTCATCTCTTTGGCCCCTTCAGTATGGTGCAGTGTTATTAATATTCACATAATACTTAAGTGAGGCTGCTTTGAAATAAATACATCAAAAAGAAAATATGGTTTTAAAAGAATAATAATGGATTATGTTGATGCAACACTGTCAAAATCAAACCAATGCAAAATCAAGATATTTCAGACTACACTTTCAAGTAAACATAAAATCAAACCAAAGTAGGACAGTACAAATGTTCCACCCTGTTAATCCCAGAGTTTTCAAAACTACTCTTATAACATGTACGTTCAATATGCATCAGTGTCATTCATGTAAAATAACAGCAGATTTTTGAATCCATTTATGAAGCTGAAAATGCACATGATCGTCTTTGCCAAGAATGTAGAGTTGAGCTGATACATCACTTCACATTTATCACTGATCAATTAATCTCCACACTGTTTACTTTGTCTGCAAAAAATCCAAAGTTTAACAACTGTTAAGAAATTAATTTCAAATTTTTTTGTCATCTCAAAGTCATTTCAGTCTTCCAGTCTGATCTGATGGTAGCATTTCATATTCAACTACTGATTAATGTTATGACATTTATTTTATTTCTATATTGCCCAGCCCTATTTCTCCATGTTTAAAAGAAAAAGAAAGGAACTGCTGAAGATGCAGATTGCTGAAAGATTAGAATGACTGCTATTGTAGATTTGTATACATAGATGATAAGCCCAATCTCCCTAAGAATAATGTTCATACTGGACCATTCTGCAGTACATGATCTACATACGTTGAAAATTGCAGGGCAAACTATGATGTTGATGGTGTGGAGTTGAGATGGTGGATATGCATGCAACATGTTTGATTACGACACCAAGATGAGGTTCACATCCCATCTCAATGGTGTACTTTTTTAACACCTAACAATGACAATCAAAATGTCCCAAACTTTGTCATTCAACATAAATCCAGGGTTCTGCATCCACTATCATATTTGTGTTTGGTGGGCAGGATGAGATGAGATAACAGCAGGGTTCTTAGAGTGACGTTCTGCTGTCGCATCATCTGAAGGGGTAGGACTCCTATGTGTCGGATGAAGAGGGGTATTGTGGATGCCACCAGTCCATGATCCTCACACTCTGTACGGGATCCAACACCACCAGGGTCCCGCCCTGATCTCCCCTCTTCTTTCCCCGCTGGAGCGGTGAGTCATGGAAAAGCAGACGAACACGGTGGTGGCGCATGTCTGTGCTGACGTTGATTGTAAACTGCAACAAAGAATAAGCAGAACAGTTTCGATTAGGAGAAGACTTTGTATACTTGACACCCATGTTAATTTTTGCATTAGTTCGTGGTCAGAAATGGTATTTTAATCTTTGTGCATAAAGCACACTATTGGCAAAAATAATGAAATACATGAGTTGGCAGATCGTTCACAAACATGTTGCTAGAAGGCTCTGACTGTTATTTATTTTGAGTTTTTATGTTGTGACAAAGACCTGCAAACTATAATATGCTGTAGTTTCAGAGGTGTTACCCCAATCCAAACCAGACTTCCTTAAAGAGCTTTCCCCAAATTCTTGTAAGTGTATGCCTTTACCAGTCTCTTGCCTTGTCCAAACCCTTTCTCAAAAAAATGGACATGGCCTGCCAGTCCTTATCAAACCAAAGCTTCCTTTCATTCATTAAATTTAAGAAGAAGTTTATGTGAATAGCTAGAAGATAAGAGCTGCTTTGTTGGATCAAAACACACCACATCACTTTGCTTAAAGTCTCTCAACCTTCTCGTGACTACTGACACTTTCCAGTGTCCTCCTGATCTGAGCACTATCTTGACACAGCTGATTCAACATCACTTATTCAACATATGTACAGTTTTGTGGGAATCATTTTAGTTTGTATAACTAGATGTTACAGTTTTCTTATAACATAGGAAGCTTTATGTAATGTAATTTGTCATCACCTAACTGTGGTGTTCTCAGAGACTGATAACAGTGTTGAAGATTACAAAACAAAACCACACTGGTTTTCATTTAGGAACTACAGTCATTGTCACTTGTAAAACTTAACTAAGTATTTTAACATTTAAAAGTGTTAATGCTTAATGCCACCTACTATGTCAAAAAATGTTTTTTAAGCCCTACAGCTGAAAAAACAACAACAAGAGTTACTAACCAGGGCCAGCGTCATGCCCATGACCACAGGGGTGTAGATGTAGTTGAGGGTGGTGACCTGAAGCATGTAGCAGTCAGAGTCTGGGTTTGAGTGGACATCTTTGTATTGTCTGGGCGCACACAAGGATTTGGCACAACCATTCTTACCATGTCCCTGCTTTGGATATAGATAATCACAGCATTATAAAAACAACCAAACACAACAGCAGCAAAAACAAAAGGTTATCATTTTATCGTGGCTGATTTTAAACAAGTGCTTTTTACCTGCTTTAAGAACTTGAAGTTGAACTCCCACAATGCCTCTGGACGAGTCCCTGAACAGGGGACCTTTCTGTACCAGGCCAGTAAACACTGCAAAAAACATTAGCACATAAAACTGTCACGTTCACAGAAGGCTTGCAGCAGTACACAAGTATCATTGTATACCTAAATATTAAGACATAACAGCATTTCTATGAAATCGTCTCTTCATATAAGTCAATCACATGTGATACTAACAGATGAACAAATGAAATAAAGAAAAACTTTAGCTCCACATCCCACAGTAAGGTGATTGCTGACACATCTGTTAGCTTACCTTTGAGTTAAGCAAGGTTGTGGGCGTGGACTCTGGCAGGGCAGGAATTTTTGAGACACGCGAGTCAAATGGCTCATACAAATGGAAAAGGGAGCGAATAACACGAGCCCGTAAACAACGCATCCTGTCAATACAATCAGGTTGCAGACGAAATGGCAGGTCGGCATCAATCCTGTAGTGTCTGTGAAGGAGAGACAGGCGGTGGAAGGAGGAAAAAAAGGCTGAAGAACTCAGTTTATTCTATTACTTTCCTAATTAAATGGAGCACACTGAAGCATTTTATAGGGTAATACACATACGGATATGGTCCTTCATTTGAAACTGCAACATGTAAGACAGTTCCATTGTTTAAGACAGGCACAGGTTTGATTCCAAGCTGCAAGTGCCTTAAGCTTTGAAATGGCCAGGTATGAAATCAGCTTTAGCGAGTACACACCAATTAAGTAAAATCTCATCAAAATTGCATTCTATTCACAGTTTTACTGGGTCTTGAGGACTTAACAATAACATCACACTCCTCCAAAAACACTGGGAGGAGAAATAGAAGCACTAAACTTTCTCTAACTGTACACCATTACTCAAGAAAGCCAACTCACCTTCTGTAGAGCCTGGTCCAAAAAGCTGCAGTGCAAGTGACTGTCCAGGCATTTCTACAGATCAGAGCAAATCTGCACACATCTTCAGGCCGAATATAGGAGGCGAGCACTTCCCAAATATCCACTGGATACTCGTACCCGTCACTGCTCTCATTGCATTCTGTGAAGACAACATTCAAACACCCTCTAAGTAAATACTCTGGTAAGATGGTTGCACACTCCAATGTACAGCTTATTCCTCTATATGAATATACCCTTTCTCCTCTTGTGTTTCTTCTTGCGGGCTGCTTTACTTTCATTTTCTCCATCCTCTTCAGGGTCTAGGTCATCACTGCTTTCCAAAGCGTCTTCTTGGACACTCCCTGCAGATGAGACGACCTCCTCCACCGCTCCCTGAGATGCTTCCAGGCCGCAGAGTAATTTTACTGAGACACACAATGTGAAGGTGAGCACTTAGATCACCTTTCCAGACAAAGCATTTGACACTGCAATCTCAGATCATTAGTGTAACTACAAAAATGTCATCACAAGTTACCTTCTTTTTCAACTGCATTTGCAACAGCCTTCTTCACCCTCCCTGACTTCACAACGGCTGGGTCAGCGTCAGCATAATCAGCAACAGTGACTAGATAAAAGATGCACAATTCCTCCGTTACATGACTTTAACAACATTCATCTGTCTGTTGGCTCCTGCTAATACCAGAAAACACACACTGAGGCGACCGCAACAAGGTCTCACTCTTCATATACTGTCGTATGATGTGTGAATCAAAAAATGTATAAGCAAAGTTGTACATTCACAGGGGAAAGTCTATCATTTGAAGCTGACTACACAGTGCTAACAGTGGGCGGGATAGCTTGCTAGCTGATGCAACGTAACCTACGTTACCTGATTCCGAACAAACGTCCCCGGCCTTAAATTTCAGCCGTTTTCGGTTCCCTTTCTTGGGCATGTCGACACCAATGATCTGTGGAAGCTTAACGGGCCTGTGGGTCCTGCCATGTCTCTATGGCAAGCGGAGGTAGAGAGAAAGAAGGAAAAATGAGAGAGAAATTGAAAAATGTTCCGCCAGGATCTTCAGCCATCATGGAATGACGTAACGAGGCAAGTCACGCGAGAGTATCGCTGCTGTAGTGTGGACCTCTGCTGCTGTACTGCCATCTGTCGGTGACTGCCGGCAGTTCAAGGATGTGTGACCGAAGGTGGAGAAGGAGTCTCGCTCCCATCATTTAATCCGCCAATTAACACTTTCTTTAACTGACTGATTACTGATTTTTCTTATTTTTCTTATTTTACTCCACATCAAAACACCTCGACTATTAGACTATTAGAAAAAAGTATTTTACTTGTCAATTCAGTGTTAATGTTCTACATTACATAATTATATACACAGCTCTTATTAATGGTTTATATGAGAGAACATCTCTGTATAAAAAAACACTGAAGTAGCAAAAAAAAAAAAACCTTAGTTGTTTTACTGTATTGTCTTTCATTTAGTTAGAATTCTGTTTACACTGTGCACTTTTCATTTGTTCTAATGAGCTTAATGCTGATGTATCAGTTGCCAAATATTTGCACTATCTCTACTTTATTTTAAAAATATATATTTTTTATAAGTACTTTATTTATTTGATATTGTTGTTCATGCCAAACTTTAAAAAAAAAAAAACCTCTTTGTTTCAAACACTGTTTGATTTGAGACTGCAGTTCACTATCTGTAGTGCTCATTATATATTCATTATAACCAGCTGTCTGTTGTATTAACTGACAATAGGGGAATAAGTAAACTTCCATCTGGCTTTGCCGAAGGGTTCCTGTGACACAATGTCAGAAAGCGCCTGAAAGCAGATATTTGGTCAGTTTGCCTCACATCAGGTTGCTAATGCACAACACACCAAAGCTGCCCAGTGACCACTGAGCCAGGTAGACTTAGATAATAACCATTGGTCAGAGAAGAAAATCATACTGCTCAAGAGAGCCACAGTGCTGTGCTAAGTGACCTCCGTCTTTTCTGAGGAAGTGCTGCAGGCCTCCACAGCATCTCAAAGTGACTGTGAACAACACTGTTGTCATGGCCTTGAAAAGTCCACAGCAGAGAGCCGCATCTCCTGAGGCTGAGGCTGCAAAATTAGTTTTCAAAGAAATCTCTGCTGCAGGTCAAAGAACACCAAAAAAGACAGAGGTGATGCTTCCACCTGCGGTTGTGAGAAATCATTTCTTGACAAAGAAGTACTCGGCACAGTGATTTTCCCATCGTCTCCCAATTCAGAGACAGGTCGGCAGATGTCTGGAGAAATTGTGATCTTCTTATCTGTGGCCAGAGCTTTGATCAAGCCCTTTATTCACTGCAGTGCTATCTATTATCTTCTTACTACCATTGTTGTAAAACAAGATAGTGACTTCTATCTAACTGCCAAATATAACCCTTTGTCATTAAAGTAACAATATTTTTTCAGAAAAATGAGACCTAAATTGTGACCTGAACAATTAAGGTGAAAGTTTGACCTGTTCATATCAACACTCGTGCTTTGGTTTCCTCCTCAGTTCACAAATACAACAGCTGACAGGACACTTAAAATGAATTTAACTGTAGATCAGAATTTGAATAAAAGTGTTTTGACCTGGTCTAGCTGATTCTTTTGACATTTCTGTCAAAGAGCTGTTAATACTTCATTCAAAAGTACTTATTATTGTCAGTGGCAGAAAGTAACTAAGTGCAAGAACTGTACTTACTCTACTTAATCGCTTGGTCTTTACTTGAGAATTTCCTTCTACTTCTGCTCACCTACTAGTTAGAGGCAAATGTTGAACATTGTACTCTGCTATATTATTAAGTACCATTAATTACTATTTACTTTACAGATTCAGATTACTGATACAAAGTTTAATTAGCAAATAAATGTTGATTTTTACTATTACAACAAACTTTATTGAGCGCTTGGTGAAATTCAGAAGCAACCCATGAGTTTGTATGTTTGAAAAAAAAACAAGCCCCACCTTACCTGAAACAATAAAGCAATGTACATATGAATGCATCAGTTATATCGAGACTAACTATATAATTATATGGTATATATTATAACTATATATAATGTACAATATACTGATATGGGACTTTCTGCATTTTTTTTACTGGTTTGATTTTGTACTTGTAATAGAATGCAGAACTGCTAACAGAGTATTTCTCCAGTACACAGCAGTATTGCTTCTTTTACTTGATATTTACTAAGATATTTGACTACGTCAACCAGGACTAAGTACAGAAACCATGAAATGATGGCCAGATTCAGCCACTAGGTGGCAATAAATGGCCTTCTGTGTCCAACTGCAGAAGTGCAATATAATGGAGTGAAGGCATTTAAACTCAAATGTATGATCTTTTTGCACTAAGTGTGTGAATGTTAACATGTATATATATACATTCATAAATGTGTGTATATGCATTCATATATGTATACATATTTACTGATTTTGATGGAGGAAATTACCCTTTTAATCAAATCCTCACAACAAATCATGATTGTGATCATGGTGTGCTCAGTCCTTAGTGAGCTCTTTATAACCAGCACTTTGCAGGCTTTTAATCAGTTTCTCTTTATACTGAACTGTGACTGTTTTAATGTTGGGTTTTTTTGTTTTGTTTTGTTTTGTTTTGTTTTGTTTTGTTTTGTTTTGTTTTGTTTTGTTTTGTTTTGTTTTGTTAAGAAAACACAGTTGCCTTGCAACTTCCAGGGAGGAAAATACAAAATCAGATCTGTCTTTATAGAAAGCACAGCGGCTTATTACAAATAGCTCAGAATGAATAGGAATAAGTTTACATCAGCTAAATGTACTAAAGTCTATTAAAGGCTAGCTTCACCAAAAAATGGAAATTCAGTCATCAATCTACTCGCCATCATGGAAAAGTCAAGTGAAGTTTTGTAGTGCACAAAACATTTCTGGGAATTTCACAGCAAATCAGCGCTGCGGCATTCTCCCCGACAACTGAAGTAGACGGAGACGTAAATGTTTTTTTTGAATGGCTCCCTGTGAAAATATGAAAATACTTTATTAATACTGTTTTAAAGTTGAAATCTTCACTGTATTTGCTGAGCTAAAAGTGCTAGCAGCTGATCCATCTGAAGTGGGTGCAAAAGCTTGTTGAAGACTTGGATTATGATGTGAGATAAACTGTGAGGATTTTATGATGTTTAGCTGTTTGTTGTTGTTGTTTTTGTTGTTTTTATGTTTTATGTAAACAAGTCCTCATTGCTTTTGGTTGTTTATGAGACTACTTCAGCACAGTTTTGCTGTTAAGCTCCAGAAATGTTATTGCAGACTATGAAGCTTCACCTGACCGTCTTTTGGCAATGACTGGATTGTCATTTTGGGTGAACTTATCCTTTCAGAATAAAACGCATTCAGAAAATGTGCCCTGACACTGTCACACTGTACATCAAAGCGTCCGACTGGTTGTTGAAACATGTACAAAATAGTGAGGAATGCCATGCTTCCCCTGCTTGCCAATATTCCTAATATTTCTAATCTTCATGTTGACGTCAGATCCTGCAGGGGGCGCTGCACCAGCTGCCTCTGCGCTTTGGTTAAGCTGCTGCCGCCGCCGCCAGAACGCGCATCGTGTCTCAGTAGCTGTCAGATCATGAACGTGCTCAGCGGTGCTGATGTGAAAAGTTAATTACATTTTACCAGTCAAGGGTCAAGCGTGTGCTAACAGTGGGAACATGATACTGGTGTAATGTAGAGAGATTATGCAGCGGCGTTAATGAGCGTCCGGCTCATTCCGCTCCTCTCTTCTGTGCCACATGCGCATGTGGTGCAAAACGCTTATAGGCTGAACGCGGGGAGTTGCTCTCTTATTTCCAGAGCTGTAGCATGGTAGTGACAACTGCAGATTCCCGTGTGTGTGTGTGTGTGTGTGTGTGACTGAGCGGCTAGCTGTGTGTGTGGGAGGAGGAGTGAGCGTCGGCTCGGTGGCGGTGTGGAGAGATGGAAGCGGAGAAGGCGGATGCAGATAAGACTCGCTCTCACTGTCCCCGAGACTAAGGACGCAGATAAAGCGGACACTTCCCTGATTTTTTCTCTTCATTATTTATTTATTTATTTCCCTGCCAGTGTGCTATGATCTCCGTCGTGCTCGCGGGCACCACCCCTCCGATCCAAACGCGCCCGTCTATCTCTGAGCTGTCAATCATCTCACGCCGGGATTTCTACATGTGAGTGCACGGCGCGCCGGGCAGGGCGGATCTGCTCACGGGGTGAACAAAACGCCGGTTAATATGGACGAAAGGTCAACGATCTTCCCAGCGTTTCACTCACTCTGATTAGGTAAGGCGATGTGAACCTTGGGGGTGCACGTCCGATGCACGAGGGGATTCATTGCAATGGGAATAAGGCGCGCATCTGCGACTGTGTAGGCTGCGTTAATAGGCCCTCTTATCAGTTATTGTAAGTCTGTTTATCGGGCTGGTAACCCTCATATGCCCCCTCCACCCCCCTCACCCACCCCTCTGAATCCCGACAGCGACACTGTCCTATAGCCAGACCACAGAGCAGCAGGAAGGATGATGTGCGAGGTGATGCCGACCATCAGCGAAGGAGACTCGGCCGGTCCTCCCAGAGGCACCGGCAGCGTCCCGAACGGCTCGGACCAGGAGGCCAACTTCGAGCAGCTGATGGTCAACATGCTGGACGAGAGGGACAAGCTGCTGGAGTCCCTCAGGGAGACGCAGGAGACCCTCATCCAGTCTCAGACGAAGCTGCAGGGGGCGCTGCACGAGAGGGACGTGCTCCAGCGGCAGATCAACGCCGCGCTGCCTCAGGTGAGGAGCAGAGGGAGGAGAGGAGGAGGGAGGAGGGAGGAGGGTCGGGCTGTGGTGTGGGGTGAGATGGAGAAGGATGTTGTCCAAGGAGGCAGCGACCACCGCGTACATAGTCTGTGGTATAAGAGGTTCAACATGGTTGGTTCAGACCTTTTCGAGGAGATGATGGCTCACGGTGCCCGGGCTGGATTTTGGACCCCAGAAGAACTCCATGGCCCCTGAAAGCTCCAGGCTCACTGTGTATCATCTGGTCTGTGCAAATGTCATCGGAAATTTGATAAAGAATGTGCACCAAATGGCATTTTAAGAGCATTAGGGTGGACGCAGCTTGTCTTGGAAGGCTCCATGTGGCAAAAGTCATCATTTCATTTTTGTGCTTATACAGTAGGCTGAATATTCCCCAAATAATCAGTTTTTCCAAGGGTAAATAGAAAAGCAAAAGGAACAGGGGGGGGTGTTGAAAAGGGATGGCCACCTTATTTTTTCATAGGTGTTTTCTCACAGTTTAAAGGTGCCATATGTAGGTTTACCCTTTCTTTGCTGAGGAATGTGGTTCCTTGCCTTTGAGGTGTTTCTTCACCATCATCTCATGTTGGACTAGACGCCACCATAACTCACTACTGGCTCTTTTTAAGGACAAAGACGAGAGGGGATGTGCTGAGGCCAGCCGGTGTTAGCATGCCAGCTACAGTAGATATGACGTCAACACTTCAGCGCTGTTGAATAGTTTAGATCACTTTTTCATGTTTCCCACTAAAATTCTTACCTATGGCTCCTTCGAAGCCGACTGATTTGGATTTTGAATCCAATGACATGATGCCGTTAAGTGCAAGAGTGTTGAACTGAATCTAAAGAGCCTCGCCTGAAAAATTTGAACACGATTGCTAAATTCATGAGTTGGAGATCGGAGCATTGTGGGGTTTTTTTGTTTTTTTTTTAAGTGATCTTGGCTTTTCCTGCGGGTACACACCTGTGCTGGGGAACCCCTCTAACACTCCCGCACATCCCGGGATATCACCGTGAGAATGACTGTGGATATGATGTGGGATGTTCGCACACATGCCACTTCAAAAGCTCGTAAGTGGCGGCGAGCCAAAAAGGAGGGTCTGAATGTCTCGTAGGTAGTACGTGGAAAGGTTGACTGGTGGTAGATGGAGTGGGTTTTCACTCGCAAGGAGAACTCTCAAGGTGTCGGCCAGATGTTGAGAGGTTAGGGCCCGAAACAGCCTCACCTCTGCGTGCCTGTCAGTGGTAATGTGAGCGAAAGGAGCTGATGGCGTGCTGGTGGGAAATCTTAGAGGTTTGTAGCCTCTGTGTGTGTGTGTGTGTATGTGTGTGTGTGTCTGTGTGTGTGTGTGTGTTAAAGTGTGAGAGAAGGAGAGCTGAATAAGGGCTGTTGCAGCCACCGAGCATGACGACAACGAAGCCTCGGCGCAGAAAGCTGTGCTACCCTCTGACCCTCTGGTCTAAATGCGTGGCATGATGTCACAGGATGGTGCGTGTGTGTGTGTATGTGTGTGTGCGAGGCTGAATGTGCGAGGGAGAGAACCATGCTGACGATGACAGCCTCACTGCAGCCTCTTGTGAAAGAAACATGGCCGCTTGCTAGTGTACATGGCCCTGGGCTGCTTGCTTCCACACATGCATACATGTCTCTCATTGTGTGTGTGTGTGTGTGTGTGTGTGTGTGTCACAGAGAGAGAGAGAAGAGAGTGGGAAGAGGCTGTCATGCTTGTTTTCTAATCCTGCTTGGTTCAGCGTAATGTTTTATTCTAGCAATAATACAAGTATTAGTTATACAGTCATAGACCTCGGGGACATTATGCAGACATTATGACTGGCGTGCACATGCATAAACTGTCTCCTCTCTCTCTCTCTCTCTCTCTCTCTCTCTCTATCTATCTATCTATCTATCTATGTATCTATCTTTGTCTCTCAACACTACACACACTCATGCACGCACACGTGGCAAACATGACAGTGGTCATCTTCTCCACGCCAGCCACAGAGAGCGGAGATGATGATGATGATGATGATGCAACAGCCAGTACGGTTAGTGAAGCAACACTGAGAAATGAGAAAAAACTCCAGTTGGGATTGATTTCTGCTCAGTTTTTCTTTGCTCAGCTGAAGGATGAGGATCGTCTGGCCCCTTGATGCGTCAGTGGAAATCGCATCTCATAATGATGAGGGGGAAGTGTGGGAAAAAATAACATACTGTAGTATCTGATAACTCAAGTTTGGGTGTGATGAATACATTAGAGCGGTGTTGGCGGTGCCGCTGCTGACCCCACCATCCTATATGTGTCAGTGGTAATTAGGCGGAGTGTGGTGTGTTTGTGCCCTCGACTACACTACAACATCGCGGCCCCCCCCTTGTTTGCTCTCAGCCCTCGGGTCAGCACTGTCTACGTGTGTGTCGCAGGGGATGTGTATTTTTCCTCCACGCGTGTGTGTTCAGTTCTCTCTGCTCCTGAGGTGTGGACTGATGTATGAGTGTTGGCACAGCAGGACGGTCTTTTTTTTTCCTAAATTCAGCCACTCCTCCCCTCTCCCCGTCTGTCTACGGTTTGTCATCTTCACCTATGAGGCGTGTGCATGTGCGCGTGCAGCTCTGTATTTTGTTATGTCTTCCGCAGGATTCCTGACTCCATGGGACTGGTCTGACCCAGAACTGTCAGATCTATGTCTCTCCAGCACATGTGCACGCTCAAACACACACACACACACGTAAAACACAGACCGCGTGAGATTCAACTCAATGCGCTTTAATGTCGTCATTGTTAAAGAATACATGAACCCGCCTCACCTTGGCATCGTCATTAAGGGTTTCAGTTTGCCTCAGCAGTGTCGTAAAAATGGGACAACGTTGCCATTTCACTGCACGCACACACACATTTAGAGACTAGGATGGATATGTTCATTAGCCACAGAGAATAGAGTTTCAGATTAACATGTCAGCCCATTACAGTGCAAAATGCCTTTAATACAGCCCTCAGAGATGGGCTGGCCCATAGACAAATTAGGTTTTAAACACACAAGAGAGCCACACACACATGCTTACGCTCACTCGCACGCATATAGACACACACACGCACACAATGCCCGTTCCTCTTCCGTATGAGAAAAACTGTTCTGACACCGTCAAATATAATGTGTTCTGAGGCAGCGAGTGTGTGTACATATGTGTGTGTGATGCATAGAGAGAGCGAAAGAGAGAGAGGAGACAGTGTGGGAACAGTGTGTCAAACAAAGCAGGTCACCATTCCTCTTCCATCAATAATCCCTGTGTAGAATATTTCTGTATTATCATTTTATTGTATTATTAATTTTCCTACGGTGACTTGGGAAGGTACCACTGTCGATGGGTTACTGCCGTCATAAAGTACCGTGCCTGTTGGGGGACTTGCGAGAGGGAGAGGGATTATTGATGAAATTGGAGGCAAAATTAAAGGTCCAGTATGAAGGATTTAGGGGTATTTACTGGCAGAAATTAAATATAATATTCATGTTGTGTTTTCATGCATGTGTAATCATCTAAAACTAGGAATTGTTGTGTTTTGGTTGCCTTCCAAGGAGTATGCCATGTTGCTCATCTTTTGCATTTTTCCGCTTCAGCTCAGTTGGTTTCTGTCTTTGACCTCACTGGTAGATGCCACTAAATCCTACATGCTGGACCTTAATAGAAATAGTCCTACATGTTGGGAAATAAGTTTACGTGTTTTGCTGCAGAAGGTAAGACAAGATCGATACCACTCTCGATGTGTCAAGAAAAAAGCTGGAGCAAGGTGTCAGGCACTTAGCCTAGGTTAGCATAACGATGATGAGAAATAACTAGCATGGGAGTCACATTTAAATACTGAATACTGTTTTTACTTACTCACTTATCCAAAAACAATAGTTTATATCTGTCTTGGATTTCCAACGTGTCTTACAAACTGAGGATGCAGGGTTTTAAAGATTTGAGTGCATGTTCACCATTGAGGATCGGTTGTCTAATTGCACAATTCAGCATCTTGAGAAGATGATCTGTATGAGAGAGAGTTATCTCTTAATTTGCCCCTTTGATCTAGGGACTAAATTATAATATTTGTTTTCATAAATGTGGAGACAGGACAGCACAAAGCTCGTAGAAGCTCCACAGCAGATTCCACAGCTCCAATCACACAACCTCCACTCGAAACAACATTTTTCAAAGAGTGTGTGTACCTTCATGATGAGTTTCATGGTGTGTGTGTGTGTGTGTGTGTGTGTGTGTGTGTGTGTGTGTGTGAGAGAGAGAGAGAGAGAGAGAGAGAGAGAGAGAGAGAGAGAGAGAGAGAGTGTTGTGATGTTTGGACACCTGTTCAAGTCAGACACAACACTGGCTATTTTTGCCAGCATACAAATACGCGCAGAGAATGACATACACACGCGCACACACACACACACATACACACACACACACACATACACACACTATACACACACCTCACTGCCCTTCCCAAACAACAACTGTCCTGTTCTGAATTGTAACCTATCTGTCCAGGCAAAAACGCATCTACCTACACACACACACTCACACACACAGACACACACTCAACCTTTAGTGTGTTTACTCGACCCCACAGGTGTCACCGACCTATCCTTTGACTTCTCATTGTTTTACCCTTGTAAAGACACATAAACACAAACTCACACACCCGTATCCTGTTCGAGAACATTCACCGAGTCTTTATAAAGAAGCATGCGCACCAAATGCCTCGATGTGTTTGTGTATTTGGTGCTCTCTCTGCCCTTCTTCCTTTTCCAGGTTGGTGTATCTTTTCCAAAATCTAGATGTGGCGCAACATTTTTTTCCACTCCTTGATTTATTGCCTTTTTTTCCCCGAGGTTTTTGTTCTTCATTATTCCTTCAATCTGTTCCTCTTGTTTGTGACCTCTTTCTCTCCCTCCATCTCCCCCTATTTCTCTCACACTCCCTCTGTCTATCCAAGTCATCTATGGAGATGGTTGAGTTAAACATAATAAGGTAGATCAGACAGTTTTTGACTGTATGTTACAGAGGCTAAGCTCTTGTAAGTTATTGTGTTTAGGCACCCTTACCGAGCAATTTAGCAGCAGCTTGTTTTGTTGACACGCCGTGGTTTAACTTCGCAGCTTGCTGCGGTGATGTATAAGTGTACCCCAGGGTGTGTCAGTACATTGTGAGTCGTGACATCCCTATTATGATTCCTACTGTGAGGAGTACGGTTTGTTTACTTTAGCCGTTCTCAACCAGCTGGCCATGACACACTGGTGGGCCTCAGACCCCCTAACTAGTGGCACATGGACGCAAATGGTTGCACTTGTATTTGTGGACATGTTTTGACAATAAGTAGTGGGCTTTAAGCTACAAAATGTTGAGAAACCGTTGATTTATTTCATGAAAATATCAGCCTGAAAGATTTATAAACCTGTGTGTCACTGTGTGCCTGATAAGGACAAATAAACTGATCATAGAACGTACCCAGTGCAGTATTGTGGTGAATGAAAAAAATGCACCTTTAATAAAAAATGCGTAAAGGAGACATTTTTAATATATGTTTTAGTTTAAAAGATGAAAAACTAAAATTATCAACAGAGAGTAAAGAAATTACATCAAAGACGTCTATGGATTGTTTTATATTTTCTAAAGTTAGCAGGCTAACCTCTTAGCCTATGATTTAATAAATTAACAATACAAATTCACAGAATGTCAAGATATCAAAAATGCAACAAAAGCATCTATAGTTCTTACCTAACAAAAAAGTACAACAGCACACCTTCTGAAGTCTTGTTTCTCTCGTTTACCACTGTTTGACACAAGCTTAACTGCGCTGTTAACTCATCGTCAAACACACTTTCAAACTTTCCCCATTCCCTTCCGGTTATGCCAAAATTATTCCTGAATTCACTGATTAAGATGAGAAATAATCCAGCTCTACACACCATTTTCACCCACTGCTTATTTATGACTCTTTTTCATGCTTCTGCATCTGCATACCTCTGCTGTCCCCGCCTGCTGAGATTTCTCTTTATGGAATGATATCCCCGATCAGAGCCGCTGTACATCACCTCTGTACTGTATCCTATGTCTTCAACCTGACCTCCACTGGAGGTTGTGTTCAGTCCCAGTTGGGTGTGCAGCCGTTTTCACTCTCAAGCTGTGACTCCCTCTGTGATCAGAGGTCTTAATTCAGGCAAACTTAAGGACCACTGGCTCCATGGCTAACTGAGCCATGAGCTAATCAGCTACAGCCAAGGATTGCTGGTAAGAACAGCAGCTGTCGGTTGCTCCGGTGATAGCCTGCCCTCTATGTTTTTGGATCTACCTTTAGAATTCTGGCAATATATCAAAATGATACCTTTAATACCCTCGTACCAATTATATGGCAATAGTTGGGTCGGCCAGGAGAGAGCAGGGTATTTCACACTACTTGAACCGAGGCCAACAGAAGGGAGCCTTGCGGGGTTGGGACTCAGCCATCTTCGTTACTGTACTAGAGGTGTGTTTTGCTTACAGGTACAGTGTGAGAGGGAGTGCATGTCACAGCTAATAGACCTTACACTGCAGAGGAAGGAAGAACAGCTCCAAGGTCCCTCCTGCACTGTTTGGAGGTGGCCCGAGCTTATCATGACACACACATTCAGCAAGGCACAAACGCTCCTGCTCACAACTGCACCCATCCACAAACAAACAGAAATACACACACACACACACGCGCCGCCTGTGTTTTCCTAAATGTCAGCATGCGCCGTCTATGCGTGTGTTTGTATGTGTGTGAGCGAGCGTGCCCAGGGCTAGTGTTGCTTATGCATGGATGGCCGAGGCGGCTTTGTGCACCATGATAGGAGAATATTGAGGGTGGGCGAAGTCAGTTGAGAAATTACCACAACCCCTTGGTCTGCTGCTGTATTCCAAATCTTGTGCTGTGTGTTACGTAAGAACCAAATAGTGGAATTTAGGTTGATGTGGAGGAAAGTGGAGCATGAAGTGAGCAGCTGAATGTCACCAAGAAAGCCTGTAAGAAAAGAGAGAGGGAGGGAGAGAGGGTGAGGACAACGTTCTTCTCTACAGAGACACAGTCCTGTCCACATTCTTACCCTGACCTTAACTACACCAAACCTTTGCTTATCCCCAGCCATCTCCAATCAGGATGTTTTGGAGCATTCTGAGCCTTTATTACTGAGTCACAGGGTTTAAAGCCCACCTAAATGTTTTTTCCTGTTGGTCGGTCAGTTGGTCGGACTGTGAGTTGGCTGGTCCATGAAAATTTGCGAGCACATTTTTCACCCTGGGAGGAAATTTGACATGGATAAAGTGTGTGTGTGTATGTGTGTGTATGCGCACATGTTTTTATTACCTATTGGGGACTGTCAGGACCGATAGTCTTCATCGGGACTGAAGTTTATGGTATGAGTTGGGGCTAGGTTAAGGTGAGGAGAGGGTTTGGGTTAGGTTGGAGGATAGATAGCTGTGTGTGTGTGTGTGTGTAATATGACAGAACCTAGCATGAGGACTCACGCACACACCATTTTGCCACGTGCCCCTTCACAACTCATCAACAATTTTTCTCACACTCTGTCAGGAGGCATTGAGCTCAAGAAAGTTCTTTTTTGACTTCTGTATTTCATTTTGTTGGTCCATTACTTCACTGGTCCACAAAAATCTACCGTTCACTGGTCAATAAAGCTGTTCCTATAGCAACCGCAACTTTCTATCTATGAGGCTGAATTTGCCACAGATTTGAGGTCTTTGTGTTGTGTGGATGTGAGTGCATGAATTTGTTGACGCCTGTGTGACCTGGTCACAGCTGTGACAAATTCACGCTTGTTTGTACCTAAAACTTTCAGCCGGCACATCTGAAATGTTGCTTGGTGTCCCTCATCTGTTTTTTCATAGACCAGTCAGAGATTGTCTGTCCGTAAAACTGTGGTTTAATCCATGATTTTGCGAGAGAGAGAGAGAGACGAACCCAAATAACCCCAGAAGAATGACGGAGAGGTGAGTCTAATTAACAACATCTAGCTCCCAGCAGCTGACTGACATCACACCTCTCTCTCTGTCCGTGTCTCTCCCTCATCCTCTCCTCCCCTCCTGCTGCATCGTGACAGCTTTACATCATCTGCCATTCTCGTTTCCCCCTCTCCACAGCAGTTCACTGCACAGTGCTCCCACTCCCTCATCTAGTGCGCCCCCTGGTCTGGATTCAAGCACAACTGAGCTCTGAGTGGGTCGGACTGGCCCCTGGCTGGAGCCTGTGCAGAGGTTTTTGGGCCCCTGAGCACTAATAGATTGTTAATGTCCAAAGCTTGCTCCCCCACGCCGCCACGCCACACCACGGTTTCAGCTCTCCATCTCTCAGTAGCATCCATCCCTCGCTCCCTCCATCCCTCTGCCAGTACCATCTGGCTCTCAGCACCAGGCACATTTAGCTCAGCCGGGCGCCAATTTGTCCCCCTGGCTGCCTGGGAGAGCGAAGGAGAGCGGGGGAAGGAAAAGCAGGAGTGGGAAAGAGAGACAGGCACAGAGTAAGATTTAGCAAAGTGAGTATGTCAGGGGAAAAAACAAAAAACAAACGCAGAATCAAGCGTACCTGACGGTCCCCAGCAGCGAGTGACATGCTCTGGTAATGGGGAGAACCAACAGTCAGTGTGTATGTGTGTGTGAGCTCCCTCTGCCTGGTAATAAGAGCAGAGTGATTGGAGTTGCAGGACCACCAGAGGGGAAGGCAAGAGTAATGACGGAGGGAGGCAAGGAAGGACAGAATGAGAAAGAGGAGGGGGAGGAGGAGGAGCAGGGGGATGTGAGATGAAGTTTCCCAGCCAGCAGGTAAGCCCACACAGCGGCCCTGCCATGTCTAACAACTACACTATTGGAACTCTGTCTGTTCGCTTTCCCTCCTGCAAGTGCCTCAGAATAGAAGATGGGGGGAGGGGAAGAGTGTGTGTGTGTGTTTAAGTATGGCGGGTTCACGATGCCCAAGGTGAATTTCCAGGGGTATACACTCTAAACTTGTAATCACCCACACGTGTGAAAAAAACGAAGAAAAAACAAGGCAGAACATGCACACAGCCCCCTTAATCAGAAACACAGTCACGCACACGTACAGTAATAGGGGCGACATCTCCTAGACCCCAGCTTTTTCCAGCTAGAGACTTAAGCAGCAGCAGCAGAGGCGGCGGTATCAGAAGCTAAGTCCCCGGCTGGACCCTTAAAGGGATTTAAAGAACTTCAAAATGCTTCATCTGCTCCATGAAATACAGCTTGTCAGTGTCTCACAACATAGCACTTACCCCCCCCCAACCCCCCTGCTGCTGACTGTCAATAACACCCGCGTGCACGCCCCCACACACGCGCGCAGAGATTTGAGGGAGCGTGGCGCTGCAAGTGAAATGCAGGATTTGGGAGAAGGACACAGCAGCAGGACAAATATTGCTGTCTGTGGCTAATAGCTACCCTGAAGCATATACAGTATTTCCTCTGTGTGTATGTGCACAGGCCACAGAACACGTCATAACTTTATGTGTGCTCATCTGTATTTTATATTCTCTATTTATTAATCATTTGTGTTGAACTGGTTTCATTTTAAGAATGTCCATCTGTGAGTGAGATCCACCCATAACAGAAAAAATGTATTATTGTCCATATTTATAGAAGACTGGCACGACTGAGCAACAGAAATGTTAGTGATACGGGAACCTATTTTTCTAAGAGAAGTGTTTTTAATTCAAATTGATCTCAGGTGACGACTGTCAAAGTTAGAGACTAATTGTCGTTATTAATTGGTTCATTATTTGGACTTAATGGGGATGCCACAGTTTCCGTTTGGTATGAAATAATTACGCTGCAGCTAAGTCATAGACACAGACACCCCAATTACACCAGGTAATAAGAAGGTATCTGTATCGACACAGATACATAAAACTCTATCCAATCTTGCATTTACCAGGTATTTTTTTTGCGTTCCAATAATCCTCGAAGGGATCCGATTTTCTCCATACACAGTTAGTGCTTCTAGCTCTGTACAGTGAACATAGCAGTGTTCTGTATAGTAATCAGTTTGAGGCACCACTTACATTCTTACAATGTAACAACATTATCCTTTAATAATAAGATAAATAAAATTGAATACAAATTTAATATATACTTAGAAATAGAATATATAAATAATATATAGAATGAATTGCAAATATGCACGTCGTCTGCATATAGATCACATTTTAATATTTTGTAAATGGGGTGAGAATGACACCTTGTGACACAGTCAATCCATGGGACATAGCAACTTGAGGGGCGCCATGGCAAGTCATCAAAGCTGGCTTACGTGTCCATCTAACTAATTTAAATCCATCATACTGTTCTCTACAGCCTCTACTGACTCTTGACAGAAACATCCATCCCTTTAGTTACTAAATGCTCCACTGAGCCGATGTTTACGTCCGGTTGCAAACCTGGTCTGCTGTTTGGCGCTGAGCAGGTGTTGTCGGCTGCAGTGAGTTTTTTCAGAGGTTTTAGTTCTAAAAAGGTGCAGTGAGGTGCAGCGAAAACCGAGACCGAAGAGAAGAGTGGAACCAAGTTGTGGGCTGTAAAACCAAAACAGCACGCTAAAAAATGCTAAAATGCTCTGCAAAGCTGGGGGGTACTGTGGTCTCATGATAATAATTTGTGGGTCAGTCATAATAACGAGCAACACGTTTCACATCACACTCAGTGATTTTATCGTTTGTAGATTAAAAAATATATATTTATGAGTGCAGCTTTAATCCTCTTTTTATAAAATTGGAAGTGAATACAGGGGTCAACAAGTTCATGTTTGGGTAAAACGTAAAATGTTCGACAGAAGGACCGAGGCTGCAAAAAAAGAATTTCATTCCCTCGTACAGTCCTCAATTAGTCACCCCAGGTTAGCAGATGCTGCTGGTGTTGATTTCTCGCGTAAGAAAATGGTTCAAGTGATGAATTGCCCACACCGAGTCAGCACTTCCCGGTATTGTAAGTGTCCAACCAGGCCGATACATCACACACACACGCACAGCCGCACATGCACGCGTGCACAAACACACACAGAGAACACTCAGACATGGACGCATCTCACACGGAGAAAGATGTATGTGGCGGTGAGGTGAATGAGATGTTCGCCAGCTCAGAGCACAATCATGGCCGATCAGACGGGAAAATATGCACTGTGCTGCGAGGACGGGTTTTGATAGATACACGAGGACTGACTGTATGCTGCTGGACAGACGCTACGCTACCCGAGGCTGATTTAAACAGAGCGAGTTCACTAAGTACATACTGGAGAAACTAATCAGATATTTTGGGTGCATCCACGGAGAGCTCTCAGATCATCTCGTTTCTGTATTAATTCGAGACCCGTTTATTCAGCACCACCTACAACATGCCTCAGTTCTCAGCTGCAGTCTGTTATTCATTTACTTCCAGCTCCATTCACAGACACGTGGGTTGGTGCAGACGCTCAAATGTGTGCACACAGTTTTATGCACACGCACACACCTACACACACACACGCAAGCACGGCACCTCTTTTACTTTGAATTTGGGATGTTATTCCGCCGCTTCTTTTCTGTCATCTTTAGTGTAATTATTTTTTGTGTTTTCCTCAAGAACCTGTTGTTTCAACTCACTCGGTGCATACCCTCGCGTCAAGGTTGTAGTTTCAATATCCATATTAAGATTACCGACACACTGATCTGTTCCCTCTCTCTTCAGAGTCTCACTCCCCTCTCTTTTTTTTTTCTCCTCTCCCTCAGTCTCACTGACTCTGTATCTCCCGCGCTCCCTCACTCTCTGTCTTATCAGTGCTGATGGCTTTAAGCGTGTGTGCTGAGAGGTCTATTAGTTAGCTATCGTTCTGTCAGATAATGCTTCATATCTCTCCGCCAGTTCACTGTACTTACAGCTTTGCTCTTGCTGCATGAGGTGTGAGCACAGCTGCTGGGTGATCAGATTTGGGCAAAAACTTTGACATCCTTTAAAAAAAAAAAAAAAAAGAAAAATTCCGTTTTTGGATTAGGCTTGTGATTCGTTTCAGTCTCTCGCTGTTTGCTGGATGAATCTCGAAACGCTGTTTTATTAAGGGGCTTTATTAACAAACCACATCAAGTGGAAGTGCATGTGTGTATACGTCCTCTAGCAATGGCGTGCGTGCATCGAATTGACCCGAATCAGCTCATTAAAGGAGGAGGTCTGGTGAGTCTTAACATCTCCATAGTGGCCGGAGAGCATTTCATTGCGTCTAAATGAGGGTGTGCTCATACATGCATATGTGTGTGTATGCATGCGTGTCAGCCGCTTCGTGGTACCAAGGAAACGTTTGTTTTGCAATTGCGTTTTAAAGTCCATGTAGTACATCTAATTGCAACGCTGATAGCCTGCACTGCTCCCACATATTGTAATTATATGAATAACTGACACACACACACACACACACACACACACACACTCACTGTCATCACAGTGGCCAGCTCTGTCTGTCGATGATGAAGGTCAGTAAGCATCGTGGTGCCCCATTAGAATAATGGGGCCTGTGACGTGGCCTGCCCCAGTGCAAGAAGAACATCATTCACACTTAGCTGCTTTCCTCTCTGTCTCCCTCTGATGCCGTATGCCCTGCACCATCTCTTCTTGCCCTCAATTCCACACTCCAATAGCCCTTTCATTTACTTATGCCAGCTCTCTCTTCCACACACACACACACACACACACACACACACACACACACACACACACACACACACACACAGTTAGACTTAAAACACACAAACACAGACTGTCAGTCACATCAGATGCTTCTTTGATGTTTTTGAGGACCTTGAATTGGGATTAAAACTCAAGCAAGGCACTCAGTGTAAATACTTCATCAGAGGAGGATGCGAACAAAGAATGTAAGTGCACTGAGAAGTACTCGTGACTATTAATCTGGAAGTGGTCTGTGGTCTATGCAATGGGAAAGATCTGGATAATGAGGCACCTGTAGTCAGCAGCATGTTGTTTGACTGAGGACTGATGGTAATAGATCTGTCTATTAGCACTTTGAGTCTGCCGGCACACCTCCAATAAAAGTTCTCTTCAATCCCTAGATGCCTTTCAACACTCTGGTGTGCACCACGGTGCTCGAATGACCGTCCTTTAAATCAGCCTCATAATTTCAGTACAGCAAGTAGGAGAACTAAATTTAGCATTCTTATAATATTTCTACTGAAAAACCTATTGTTTTTCAATCAGGAGGTATAGTTCACCGGTCTCTAGTGCGTATTTTCATGCAAGCTGTAAACCAATTGTGCATTTCCTTCCACACTCAGTCGGGCAAATTCAGATCACGAAACTACCGTACAATTTGAAATGTGATCTGTGTGGTGGATTTCCAAACCTGTTTCTCAAGCTCCCATTAAAGTGGTGAATGAATATGAATGTGGTATTATTTTGTTGCTTGTGAAAACGGGTCTGAGCTTTTTGGAAAGCTCTCAGATCCTAATGGGACCCTCAGTCCATGCTTAATTAAATGCAGGTGCACAGGAAGGGGCGACCACTAGTGTGTATTCACAGAAAATGATGCGCTAGTATCAGTCATGGGACAAATACATACACAGTGTGTTGTCTGCTACAGGTGTTTTCAAATATTCGTGATCCAGACCATTTTCACCAGAGCTCTCAGGCAGGAGGGAGCTTTTCTTGAATGCTGCTCAGGGCAGAAACACAGGATTCTCCTGGATAATTCCTCAGTACTGTCAGCCTCCAGTTCTGGCCATCAGTGTAATTTTTAAAACATTCTCAACCTGAGAAGAAGAAGTTTTTGTCAGTTCTGCTTGGTCTGATGGATCTTAGTACTGTAATATCCATGAGAGGTGTTAAGCTTCCAGCATCATTTTAAGCCCCATGATTGGATGTCTCAAAATAGTGGACCTCTGAAATCTTTATGCTCACAGGCGTGTAGCTTTGACTTTAAATGATAATAATGCGGTTATTTTCTGACATGGCCGATCATCTTCTTGAACATTGTGTCCATCCAAGCTTTAACCAGGTGCTTTGACTGCCTTTTAATACTTTAACTTCCAGGACTCTGACCTCTGAATGTTTGAAATTAATTTTGGCAGTTTTCAGTTTCATTTTTATACAACACTGTCCTTTTGGTCAGGTTAGGTTCAGGCACAAACTCCACTTAGTTAAGGTCAGGGAAAGATCATGGTTTGGCTTGAAAAGAGAAATGGTTTTGTCACCACAAACATGGCTTAAAAAATACACGGCTCATGGATAGTATCCAGTGGATTTGTGCTTACAAATGTTGAAACTTAAAATGCTGACATTGTATTCTGTCAACTGGGCTGGAAATAACTCCACTCCACTGGTAAATACTGTTCAGGTCATTTCTAAAATTATACCACCAACCTTTTCCAGATCTGTTACACCTTTTTCCTTTCTGAATGTGACTTATTTCAGCCATTTCAATGAGTTCACCACTTAACATTGGAGAAATAGTGTATATAAAGGTGACCCAATGTCACAATGCTACTCACAAACAGCCTTGCAGGAATTACCAGCGTAAAATAATGAATTTATGTCGTTTACTCCGGCTTTCCGAATGTGACAGCTGTGAGCTCACACCTTTTAAAATTTCATCGGGGAAACATAAAAATTAGATTAAAATTTTAATTGCATCCGCTGTGCACAACTGTGTGGTAACGAGTGGAGGGGTGGGCGTGCACTCATCCCCTCCGCTCAAGTTGAGTGAAGGCACACTGAAAGCCCCCACGGAAAGGCGTTTTAATTTTGACACCATTAAGCGTGTGCCCTCTCGTTGCAAATGAGAGAGGGAACGCAGGGAGACAATTGTGAATGGGAGACAGACTGAGACAGAGAGGAAGTGCGCCTGTAGTTGAGTTACATAAAGGTCATGTGAAGCTCCTCAGCCTGCATCAGTGCCATCTCTCCTCCCACCATCACCCTCACCCCCCTCCCCCCACTTTGCTTCCGCTGCCGTCCTCCAATATTCCTCTCCGTCCTGTGGCTCTCCAGTTTCAGTCGAATCCTTTTGTCATTGTGATCTGTTCATTTTGCCATCTCCTATCTGATCCTCTGTTTCCTCTCCCCATGTCCCGTTCTCTCAGCCAGTGCTGGCATGTCAGCATCTTGTGTCAGCAACGCTCATCTCTACTCCTCTCCTCTCTTCTCTTCTCTGCTCTTCTCTTCTCTTTGCTATCTTGCGTGAGCGAGTAAAATGTGTGGGGCGGGTGGGGGGTTACCCTGGAGAGAGCACACACTCACACACACACACACACACACACACACACACACACACACACACACACACACACACACATACTCGGGCACCCACAGATCTGTGCTTTAATTGGTCCAGATTGGCGGTGGACTCTCTGCCAGGGTGGTGGGTGCCTTCTTTTTCATATTTCATTCCCATTCTCTCTCTGTCAAACACATATTGTCGTCTGCAGTCTGTTGTAACTCTATACTGTTTCCATGGTTGCCAAATTACAGTAATAGACCTCCCTGCTCATAAACAACTCAACATATTGAGGAGCGAGGGTAAGTGATAATAGGTGAATGCAGAAAGCAGAATGTCTTTTTGATTGTTTTTCATGATTGATACAGTATCGATATCATCATGTGATCAAGTATGTATTCAATGCAGGCTCTGCGCCGTTTTGATTTATCAGATAGGCTGCATATTCCTGCTGTTTTAACAAGCCATCCATCTTTACAAGCAGTTACAGATTAGCAGTTAATGCAGCACAACTGCACTTGCTCTTGATTGGCAAACCTCCATAAACAGCTGCTTAAATCCTTCCAGTCTGGCTGATTTAGAGCATTCGAACTGACACGCCCTCGGGAAAGCCTCCACAGCTCTGCAACACAGTGAGAGTTTGTTCTTTATTTTCATTCTTGAAAAATAAGCTACAAGCTCGCATTATATACTGATGTCATCACCTCCAATGTCAAGTAAATGTTAAAGGTTATTTTTATTCCTGCCGTCTCCTCCTCTCCTTGTCACAAATGACATTTCATACCTGTGGTGCATCATCATCCTCACGTTCACACTTACGCACGCAGACATAAAGACGACACACAACAACGCCGGTGGGAACGGATCCAGTTGGAGCGTGTTTAATGCTGACCCAACGGAATATATGTCCGTCCCTCCAGTGTTCCCCTCTCACCCTGAGGGCATGGCGCCAACGCATCATCCACGTACATCCACTCACAACATATAGTAGGATATATATATGTGTGTGTATATATATATATATATATATATATATATATATATATATATATATATATATATATATATATATATATATATATCTCCTGCGGTCCCTCTGCTAGTGCATTTACCCACTCAACATTTCTGCTTGGCTGTGTGTTGGACTCCATACATGCTTTTTGTGTGTGTGTGTTCACGTGCAGACTCAGTGTTTTCTCTCTCCTCCTCACCTCTCCAAGACCTGCAAATTCAGTCTCCGTGGAAACGGGGGGAGGGAGAGGGAGGGGATGATGTTGACTTCCTGACACCTTCTGTCCCGTGGGACACCAACTGTCAGCAACTCCGTATGTTCATGTGTCTACACACATGTGTGTGCATATTTTCTTACAAGTGATTAATAAGATGTATAAATACGACCGGCACGAGCAGTAAAGTCTCAAGGTGCACATCAATATCTTGCAGCTTATATAAAAGTTATCTCTATTTGACACTTTGGTGGGTATTTGTTTCTCTGTGTGTTCTTGTGTGTGTGTGTGTGTGTGTGTGTGTGTGTGTGTGTGTGTGTGTGTGTGTGTGTGCGTGTGTGTTCGTTGGATTGTGCAGCTTCAACCTTCATGGCTGCCTCCAATCGACTGCCAAAGCTGAGCGGCTCAGTGTGTTAGTGGGTCTGGCTGAGCGACTATGTGGAGGAATCCCCTGTTTATTGGGACAGGATGATGAAAGCAGTGATGGACCAGGAAAGAACAAACAGGAAGAAGCGAGTGTGAATGCCAGTCTACTGTTTGCACTGCTGTTTGCAATGTTTCAGTCTCTGTTTACCCTGCCCATCACCCATAAGGCTTGTTAAATCACAATGTAATCCTATTATTCACCAAAGACTAGGCCAAGTCATATGTAACCCAAACAACCTGTCAGTGTTAGATGGCGTGCGTAGTTCCGTTTGCGGTTCATTCTAAATTGAAGCGGACACAGCTATTTTTATAACCATTGTTTGAATTACATTTCGATAATGCCAAAAGTAGAGAAATGTCTAAAAAAGTTTTTCAGTCCTGTTCCTGGCTTCCCACTGCTCTGCCTGTTTTAGGCATCGTCCTGCTCCAACACATCTGATTCAAATGATCAGCTTGTATATACGCTCCACTGAAGCCTGATAACCCCCCTATATTTGAATCATGTCTTTAGGGAGGGAAACATCTAAAATGGACGGGGCAGTGCCTGTGTCTAACCAGCTGGAGCCACTGCAATACCATCTTGCAGTAAGGATGACAAAAAATCAAAATGATGTAAAATGTATAGAGTATTTTGCCAAAAATAGTTGTGGCTTAGGGCGGAAACAAAGGGTGATTTGATCCACCGTCTGAAACATAATCATGTCATACAGTTTGCATGGGCAAGAGGATCTATCTGTCTTCTTTCAGTGTTGTGAATGTCAATGATTATTGAACTAACATAGTTTCAGCTGTGCAAGCAATCCTGGTCCAGAATTTAGATGTCACTATTTTTCTCATTTTCCCACTGTCCAACTTCAGGGGAAAGAGGAGTGGGTTCTAAACCACAAAGCAAAGAAATGCAACACAGAGGGTGAGAACAGTTAACAGGCGGATTAAAGGCAACAATATGAAAGGATAAATGTTAAGAAATGATGACAGAATGAATGCTGGAGGAATGTGAAGAAGAACAGACGTATGAATCTACTGTAAGAGATGAACACCGTGGGGGGGGAGAGCAGAAGTTTGAAGATGTTAGTGTTCGAGCTGTTGGACTCATTAAACAGCCGTGGGCTCTGCATCCCTACCTACCACACCCCAGCGTTGCCATGGATATTAGGCCTTGGCAACACAGCTGTGTGAGTGTGTGTTGGTTAGAGGTGTGCCAGGATGACATCATACAGTAGCTTGCTGAGAAGGTCTACTGCAGGCACATGGCATCTACAATATTTATAGACCCCCAGAACAGATGAGCTCACTCAGTCACTCAGTGTGACTGGCTTCACTTCACACACACACACAAAGACACACACAAAGACACACACACAACGAGCGAAGAAGTGGCAGAGAAGTTACTCACGCAATCCTTGCCACACCCACTCGCATAAATATTTCTCCTCGCCTTGAGGAGTGTTCAGCGTACATGTTGACCGTCCAGACATCACGATACATGTGGCAGTAATTACACCAGAGACCGAACGACCCTGACGCAGGGATTATTGCAAGTATGAACATTTGTGAAAATACACGTACACAGAAACACACACAGTGACATAAAAAGCGCCTGAATTCTCCGTGAAAATGAGCCGCCGCTGTATGAGTCATAAGGAGAGGGAATGGTGCTTTGTGAGGGATTAAACCGGTGGAAAAATAAGGGGCCGCTACAGTAATCACACACATGCACTCACACCCACATAAACACAATATAGGCACAAACACACACACACACACACACACACACACACACACATACTAAATGACCCCATCCCCCCCAAACATGTTCATATTACACACACACACAGGATTTAAATCCTCATATCCCAAAATAAACAAAATCATTTCTTGGAAGAGCAAATACTGTACATCAGTGTAACAGCAAAGTATGATTGAGAGTGACCTCTGCGTGTGTGTGCATGCGTGTGTGTGTGTGTGTGTGTATGAGCAAGTGACAGAGTGAATGAGTGTGTGTGTGTTTGAGTTACAAGGCTGGAGAGCACCAGAATGAAAAAAGAAAAATCACATTTCATAAATAAATCATCCACGGCCTTGTGATGGATGTGAACGCACACACGCGCACACACATAAAGGCGGCTGCAATGCTTCATACAGAGGCCATAATGGTACGGACCAGATTAGAGGCGAATCATTTTTAAAGAGCTGTGTGCTGCTGGTGCTGCTGCTCCCTGTGTGTGTGTGTGTGTATGTGTGTGTGTGTGTGTGTGTGTGTGTGTGTGTGTGTGTGTGTGTGTGTGTGTGCGTGCGCACATGTGTGTGCTCCTAAGCTGAACTTACTGTATGTATGTATGTACCTGTTGTCCAGAGATCTATAGAATCACAACAAACAGCCACCAAAGACTTTGCCCTCAATAAAATTGCAAAGGATTGTGTGCATGCGTGCTCGTGTGTGTGTGTGTGTGTGTGTGTGTGTGTGCACGTATGTGTGTGCGCATGTGTGCTGTTTATGAGCTATGAAAAGAAAAGCAGAGTATTTTTGGGAACCTGCGTGAAAAAAAGTCTTTTGTGACACATTCTCCGTGCTTCTTTCTCTCACTTCCTCCTTTCTTTTTCTGCCAACATCACACCCTGGCACTCCCAAAGGTTATGATGTCGGATGAGCTTTCGTATCACCTTTTATTTAATAAGTTTCACTGGCTGGAAGAGGACTTAAGACGAGGAGGAGCCCATGAAGAATTGATGAGTGATCAAGTGTAGGAAGCAGATAGAGGAACAGGATTTTATGGACGTAAGGAAAAGAAATAATCAGTTGCCGCTCACAGCTACCTATCAAACCTAGAGAAGCAAATATGCGTTTTCACACAAGAAAGTAGCACTTATCAGTTGAGATACTTATGTGTAAAATGTTTGTGTGCAAGGTGTGATAATTAGCTGTCGACTGTTTCTGTTTTATTTTTTAAGTATTCTATGCATCTTCTTGTGGCATACACAGCTTTGAAGGTGAAATATGTAACAAATGGCTGCATGTCGAATTCATACTCAAACCGAATACAGGCCTGCATAGTATTAGAACAATCACTAACTGCTGCACACTGTAGTGGCCGTTAGCTCAGTCAGCTCAGTTAGCTGCGTAGCTAGCAGTTCAGACAGGGAGCTTGGGAAGAGTTGGGTGTTATAGCATCCCGAGCGCAGGCTCTTTGGACCAGGTTGGATCAGGGCTAGCTGGGTAGCATGTTAGCTTGAGTAGATATCTCTGCACCACAGTAGGCCTTACACACATATCAACACTGTTCCTTTCTTCACATTCTGTTGATTATTTGAGTTCATTTTGAATGTTTTCAACTGAAATTCTTGCATATTGCACCTTTAACACTAGTCAACTATGTCATTACAACATATTCATATTCTCAGTAATGTGCAAAGAGTGCTCAGCGCCAGCAGTAATTTCATATTCATTCCCATTCTCATGTTTCCGTTCATGCGTTTCTGGTGTAAGAAGGACAGAGGCTGGAGGAGAAGGACAGGACAGCAGTGTGACGCCTCACCACAGGTACCACGAGAGGTGCCTGTCGTGCCTCTGTCATTACAGTTACAGTTATGGTAGACTTACTGTAGACACACACACACACACACACGCACACACACACACACACGCACACACACACACGCACACACACACACACACACACACACTCCCTCCCAGTGGTGTAGAGTTACATCCTGCCACTGCAGTTTGCACTCTGTGAAGGGCAAGAGCAGCGTTCCCGACCTCCGCAAACACACAACACCTTGGCTGCTCATTCCTCACGGCCCTTTTTTTAGCCACATTAAGAACTGGGAAGAGAAGAGATTATTGAAAATGATGCCGCATGTACCCTCGGAGCAGTTTATTTACTCTGAATGTGCCGATTAATATTAATACAGCTGTGTTTGATGCGTCTCCTGCTTTTCCTCCAGAACCACGACACACTTTCATCTACAAAACAGAGCAGCTGGGACGGACTGAGTGTGTGTGTGTTTGTGTGGTCTCAGGAGAATGTGTGTGTCGGCTTGTATATTTTTCGGAGAATGTGTTGATGTGTTTGTGTATAGTACGGAGGAATAATGAGCCAGACCTGACCAAAACTGTGCATCATAGATTGGTTTAGCATTGTTTTTATGTAGACTCGTGTAGACTTTAGATTATTTTATTCCTGATCAACAAAATGTGATTAGCATCTCGTTTCAAGATGTGAGAACAACAAGTTTGTACGTGGATAGAGAGAGAGGAGCATTTTCACGTTTCGGGGAGAGACTAGTATACAACCAGTGTCTGTTGTTTGCAATGATTGTGTGCATTGTGGTAGTAAATGGCTTCCCTCTGGGCTGACCAGGAGCCTGAAGAGGACACGGTAGAGGAGAGATGGAGAAAGGTAGGCCATGCGCTCCGACTGAGTGATGAGGACAGCAGGGGAGAGAGTCAGAGCTGACACAGGTGCTTTAGACGGGGGGGGCAGAAGGGAGGAGGTGACAGAGGAGACTGGAAAAAAAAAAAACAACAACAACTAAGGAGAGCATCGGCAAAAGGAGGAGCAAGAGAATGAGGTGATGAGGAAGGTGGTGACCTAGAAGGAGGGATAAATCTTCCCGGAGTGATTATTGTGGTGATGTGTCCGATGTGTGGATAGCATAGCGAAACAGTGTTGATATTAACGCGGACATCATAGTCAAGGTCATCGTTTCTCAACCTTTCATGTCCGGTTGGTCTTCGCGACCCCGCCCGACAGCCCCGCGTGTGAGACTCTCACAAACACACTCAATAAAATCAATTATAAGGCAAATTATATGACTGGGTAGAGGCAACTCAGTGTAAAAAGTATTCCCCCGCCCCCTCCCGAGTCTAAGTCATGTTATTTTATGTTTTTCTCCACAACCATCTGCCGACCCCTAAAAAATAGCCCACGACCCCCTCAGGGGTCCCAACCCCCAGGTTGAGAGCCAATGTTCTAGGTCGCTTCAGTCCGAACAGTGTGCTCACAGCTTTGTGAGCAGCAGTAACAAACTTGAGGACATCTTTTTCCCCTGGGTTCGCCCTCTCAGGCTGCGTGCTGCCCCCCTCATCATATCGGTTGCTGGACTCAGCCTGACAGGAGGATTAGAACATTAGAACTGATATGATAAGTCGATTAATTCTGCAATCAATCTGGGATCATCGTTTAATTGTTTGAGCTATTTTTAGCCGTGCTTGTGACATTGATTTAAGCATGAGAGTGCCGGTCCATCAGCGGGTCAGTCCGATGAAAGCCATCCAGACTGAAACATCTCAGCTGTTGGATGAATTTGACTGGACATTCGTTGTCCACGGAATTGAGCCTACAAACAAATGGTGATGAGGGTGACATTTTTTGGTTTTAGGGAAGTATCTCAAACAACTAATTGATGGATTGTAATGAAATGTGTTCGCCCCTTAGGATGAATAGCAATAACATGTGTGACAGGGCTGCACAATGTATCGTTTCAGCATAAACATCACAATGTCAAATCACAGGACGTGAAGTTTGTTTTTTTTTAAGGCAAATTAACTCAGCCCTTTCAGATTTTGAGATGCGTTTTTTTTTTTATGTTTTCTTGCCACTCAAGGTGAACATTAGGATTGCAGCACTTTTTTACATAGTAACACTGCTGGCATTCAGTAGTCTGGCCAATCGGTGAACTGTGGTGACTATCACTACTGTGACATCGCGTGTGTAAGCCTCCATTGAGCTATTCGAGTTATCTGAAGGAAACTGTTTGCAATATGCCAGCGTGTTAGCATGAAGACGTTAGCATTTGGTTGAAAGCCTCGCCTCAAGGAGCTGCCAGCATGGCTGTAGAAGAAAATGTTCTGGGCCCAGCTTCTCAAATGAGAAATTTGGCTCTATTCTTTGTCTCATATAATAATAAACTACATTTAACTTTTGTTTTCTAATGAAAATGGCAATCAGTGCTAAGGCAGCAAAAACAGTGACAGGAGTTACATTTTGGTTACCAAAACAACATTTAATTTTAAGTCTATGCATGTGGTATTGATTTGATTTGATTTGATTTTTGATTGAAGATACAAATAGAGCCTTATCTCAGTCTCATTTTTAACAGTGACAATAAATGTAGTTTTCAGCTGGGTTAGTGTATCAGCATTACCAATTCTCTTGTTAGACTTAAGGCAGAAGGCAATGAACATTTTCATTGTAATGTTTCTGATCCGGCCACAGTGTTTGATTATTTGTGGTTGTGTCTGGTGTGTGATGGTTGAGGTGGAGGGATTCGGGGGGGGCCTGCCCTCTGCTCCATGTTATGTTATGATGTAAAATGGCTGCTCTCCATCGAAGGAAGGTTCAGCTGAGATTAGCAACGCTTGAGAAAAATAGGGGAAGAGAGGAGGAGAGAAGAAGAGCAAAGGAGGGGGGGGGGGAAGGATAAGAGAGCAAGCATGGAGTAGCTGGAGTGGATAGAGTGTGAAAGAAGTAATCAAGTGTAGTTAGGCGACAGCAAGAGGAGAGAGACTGAGGTAGGAGAGAAAAATGTGAGTGGCTGCAAGACAAAAAAAGAATAGTCAGAGGTCTCCCCATTCTGTCAGTTCTGCTGCAGAACATGTTTGAGAACGTCAAGTCTTTGGTGTTTTTGTCAGTGTTGCTGCAAACGTGCATGTGGGCTTTGTGGTGTGTGTGTGTGTGTGTGTGTGTGTGTGTGTGTGTGTGTGTGTGTGTGTGTGTGTGTGTGTGTGTGTGTGTGTGTGTGTGTGTGTTCAGAGCTTTTTTTTTTTTTTTTTCATTCATGTCTCTGACAATAAGTCTCAGGTTCTGCCAAGTCTGGCTCCCACTGGTGTCAAGGATGAGAAGTTATTACCATACATGAATTCTTAGCTGCTTCTATTGTCACTCTTGTATTCCCTCCTTTCCTTAAATGGACCTGAGTGTCTGCGTATGCATGAAGTGAAACTCATTTCAGAGCACCCTCTATCTCTGGAAACCACTAGGTACTCTAAAGCTGGTGAACCAGATTCCTCACATGCATATTCTCCCTGTTTCTGTGCAAGATTTAACCACGATGACTTGGGTTGCCACTATTTTGTGTGAGTACCGGATGCTGCCAGTAGGGGTCTCTCTCTCACCACTAACCCAGATGGCAGCAGTGACCGGTGTGCTGGGCTACTCTGGATGTTGCACAGAGACTCCAGCCAGCAGTGATTTGCTGTCAGTTAATGGTGGAAGTCAGCACAGTCACTAAAGGATGTTTTAATGCGTGGGGACTGTCTGTCTCACTGTTTCATCCCTCTCTCTCTTTCCAGTGAACCCTGTTGCCTTGACAACCAGGTGAAAGCCAGTAGACCTGCAGACAGGAACCATTTTCTTTCCTGTTTCTACATTAATGCACTGCCAGGCCCAAAGGTTATGATGTCGAATGAGCATTTTGATATGTTTTTTTACTAAGTGGAGCATAGAGTCAGCGAGGTGGGGGGCCCCATGAGTGATGAAGCACATGAGAATAGAGAGATAAGAATTAATGAATGAATTAAGGGGGTAGAAATGCAGAATGAAATTAATGAACAGTCAAATCAGTTGTAACTAATTAGATGCTGCTCGTAACTTAATCATCGAGACACTCTACTGTAACACACTTGTTTTAGCTGAGGTGTTATTCTGCAGAACTGGAATCAGAGTCAACTTTTATCGTCCGAGCGTGTTGATACTTAGTAGTAGTTGGACTCAGTAACACTGCAGAGAGCAAATTTTCAGGACATACAGCTAAAGAAACTTTAAAACATAACTATTAAGGTAAGAGATGTACAATAAACTGCATCTCTGTACAGGTCAGATATTAGATGGTGTTTTTCTGTATGTACAGGGTCAGACACCAGATGAATAAAAGGTTACTTAAATGCAGAGGTGAGTTAATGTATGTGGTATATATGACCTGCTCACTGTGCACTGGTTAGAATTTTGCTCATAATGTCCCAGAAATCAAGATCAAGCAAAATAGTACTTCTTTGGTATTGAAAACATCTGGACACTTGCTCCACTGTATAAATAGCGGATAAAGCCAACATGACGTCACTCGTCGGTTTATTGACTTCTGTTTTGTAAGTTCACAACACTTCTGCATCGGCTTCAGCTATCTGGCCTGGAAGCTCTGTGCACTTAATATACTGTCTGAGGACAGAACAGATTAAAATAAGTTGGACAGAAGAAAGGAAGATGAAAGATTATGAAGATAAATTGTGGATTATATGACCCAACATCATGATGTCTCCAGCTGTAGACACACAACCAAAGCATAACACTAATGGCAGTGCAAGAAACTGACTACCCAACAAAGTAACTCTGCAAAGTTTGCAGTGAATAATAAAATCGGTATTAAAGTGCACTCCTGTGAAGTGTTATGTGTTATGTAGTTTGACACTCGTGACAGAGATTTTCTTCGGTCAAACTCAAAGAGGTTTAGAAATCCTGACATTCAGAAAGTCCCCACAACTCCCTGCCTGGTAAACACAATTAGACATCTTGGTAAGTCCGCACAAAAAAAGTGCTGTAAAGGTCTTTATAGCGTATTATAGTTTCTAAAATCCCATTCTTAGATAACATGTCAGGTATATAAAAAACATGACCCAAACGTAGAAGCAGACAGAATCACAACAAAAAGCGAGCTTCAATATAGCTGAAGGCCAATCCAAAGATCCAAAATCCAAAATGAGATGAAAAGAAAACAAAAAGACAGGTAACAAAAAGCTGGCAATGACGAGCATCCAGACAACTTAAGCGTTGAAAAGCAAACAAGGACCGGGGAAAAGACAACAGGCGTGACATGAGGACAAGAACTGAACAGATGAAACCAACGAAGAATGAGAGAAAAACGCAGACAAACTGAACTAAGGGGGGGTTTCACGTGTTAATTAGCCCCTGTGTAATTAAGTCTGTGTTTTTCCAGCACTGCTTGTCAGTTTGTCTGTTTCCGTCCTCCGGTCCTACCTGCCTATCCTGCTTGTGTTCCCTGCGTTTTATCTTGGTTGGTGCTTAGATTAGTTTTTGGATTTCTCTTTAGTTTATGGCTCTGCCTCGGCCTGTATTTGTCTGATTTGTTGCCTGTCCTTTTCGTCACTTCGACATAACATCGGGTGCTCAATGCAAAAGTGTAACACTTCTGTTACAAAATGACTTTAACATGTGAAATGGGCAGAGTGCCCCTTTTTAATAATCATGCTGTCTACTTTAGGCAGCAAAAGGACTTTGGCATCGCTGCCGTCATCAATACTTTATGTTATTGTGATCATGAAAATGTGACCCACTAATGTAGTATTAGATGAGACTTTGTACAGTTATGGTGATGCTCAAGTGCGTCATGGCTCCCAATAGAGAGGTTATGAATCACTCAAGCCCAGACAAAACTAACAATATGATGATTGAATACACCTCACAGTTCCTACTGTAAAAGCACAGGACGGTGTTCCAGACTCCAGTCAAGTGCACACACCAGGAGATCCTACTGAGAGAGGAGGGCCGAAACAGGCTGCCATTTATAAATAGAAAGAATCAGCACGCACAATGTCACGCTGGAGGAAAATGGGTCTCTTGAATTTGTGTTGAGTGAGCAGTGACTGGAGTTTTTATTAGGAGGAAATAGAGCGTTTAATTTCATGCTAATTCTTGGCATTAGTTCCAAATATGACTAAAAAACTCCCTCAGAGTGCTTCAACTTTCATGTGTATATGTGTGTAAGCGTGTGTGTGTGTGTGTGTGTGTGAGAGAGAGAGAGATAGAGAGAGAGAGCAATAAAGAACAGGTGGCCTGAGCCCCCAGCAGTCCTCCTCTAAACCCTGCCTCTTCCTTCCTCCATCAGCTGATCACCACGCTCTGTCCCCTCCTCCTCCTCCTCCTCCTCCTCCTCTCTGCGTCCTCATCATTTCTGTCTTTCTCTCTGATCAAAATCATCTATGTTTACCTCACCAGCCCCTGCTCTCCCCCCTTTTTTCTGCCTGTCCCTGTTTATCCATCTCCCTACCCTGTCTTCTCTCTCTCTCTCTCTCTCTCTCTCTCTCTCTCTCTCTCTCTCTCTCTCTCTCTCTCTCTCTCTCTCTCTCTCTCGTCCCCTCTGTCTCTCGTCCCGGCTGCAGTTAGCTCAGGCTGACTATAGCGGAGTGCTCTTGTCCCCCGGCGGAGGGCAGAGGGAGCAGCACAGGAATCTCATCTAGCCCTGCTGCACTCAGTGTTGACCACGACTCAGAGGAACTAACCCTCTCCTCCACCTTCATCGCCCTCCTCCTTCTTGTCACTCCTCATCCTCTCTTTGCCTGTTTGTGTCTCTCTTTTTATGGGGGGTCTGTCTGAGGGATCTGATATGTTTAGCCTCCACCATGAACCCAACAGTGAAGATCCACCTTCAGAATGGGACCCACTTTAACACCTACATGTACCAGGTAGGGACGCGTACAGTTTGTGGATGTTACCGGTAGAAGGATTGCCTCTTTCTCTGTGGTCTCCATGTGTCCTTGCCTGAGTATTGATTTCAGTGTTAATGTCTCTTTTCTAGGGCTGAGATATGGCCTCCTCTCCGCCTTTCCTCCTCCTCCTCCCTTGTTTTCAGCACCATGTCTCAATCATACTGCGAAAGACTGATTAATGCTTTTGCAGCGATGCAAATTGCATATCGGTTTTGAAATGCTGCCACACCTCCTCTACTTAGGCTTTTCACTGATTGATGTGGCTCATAGTATGTGTTCAGCCTCCAATTGTCCAAGAAAATAAAGGAGATAAACGTCTGTCATGCACTGACAGGGAGCTCTGCTGTGCGTGCTTGTGTCTATTACAGCATGCGAGCAAGAGGCAGACTCCACTGACGCACAACAAAAACTCTTTGTGCCGCTCCTTTCATCCGAGTAGATGAAGTGTTCCCCTCTCTTCCTTCCTTCCCCTCTTTCTTTGTAGGTTTTGTTTTGCTTTAATGAAGAAAGGGGAGGCACATGAATGGATGCTATTCTGGAGCGAAGGCCTTCGACGGGCCGAGGGGAGGGGAGAAAGTTGGAAAACTTGCAAGGATTTGTCACCTTATGTTTGCTGAACCATAAGAAAAGGATATTTGGGAAAACAGAGACACGGCTGATGTGCTGAAACGCTTTCGCTGCGTCAATCAACTTCATGACCGAGAATCGGGGTATTAAATGACTTTTGATATGCGTGTTTTCACAGGATTGGGATGTTGGGTTTTTGCCAGGTTTCACTTAAATCCCTTCAAAAGTGTTTAAACTCTTCTAGATTCACTTATGCCAGGGATTTCACATCGAAATCCCTATTTTCCAAGGTGTTCAGAGAGGGATTTACTGAGTTGCATTTACACCGGGCGTGTTTGGTGTAGTGCTATCAGTGCTCCAGAAGTAAGTCCAGAGCTGGCACGGCTTCAGTCAGTCTTGGCATTATCCCCAATGTGCCTCACTTAGGCCGATTTGCTCACGACAAACAATGATGATCCAGAAGCCTAATTTTGCTACATCTGTCTCAGCCGGGATGAACGATAACGCAAATTAATGTTTTTTATTCTTAAAATGTATTTTCTGTGTTCTGACTTCGAAGGGAAGCTATTGGGGAAGTTTTCAGTGAGTTGTTCTTCCAGTCAGGGTGGAGATCAGTCAAGTGCTGCAGTCAGCGGCTTCGAGAGCTGTCACACCATCACGCTCTGGGAGCATCTCTCAGCGGGCTCTGTGAATGTTGTGTATTTTAGCGTGTAGCCTGGTGGATGTGCATCTGCACTCGTCTGATGAAATGTTCATGCAAAGTTTGTACGCTGCTCAAACACTTCACTTTCTTAATAAGACATTGCCATGGCGACGGATGCAGTGTGCAGGGTGGCGTCATGGCAACTGATTACTCACTGCTTTCTTAGGGCGGACACCCAGGCAAAGGTGTCGTGGTGTGTGTGTGTGTGTGTGTGTGTGTGTGTGTGTGTGTGTGTGTGTGTGTGTGTGTGTGTAGACCAAGATTTGTCAGAGGAAGGTCGAGTCCACCTCTCTCTCTGCAGTGGTGAGGAGTTACAGAGCTGTGATATCTGAGTCTCCCCTGGGGATTCGCTCATCCTCCAGTCACCGACTCTGCATTCATCTTCAATGTGGCTCTGCTAAGTGAATTACCACGATGTACATCGGAGTTAATTTAGTGTCTTCTGGTGCACACAAGCGAAAGAAGCTCAGCGATTACATGCTCATCAGAGAAAATGATTATATCGGGGGGGTGGGGGGGTTACTGGTGACGACTTGTACAAAGTTCCTACAAAATCGATCAATTAAGTGCTTTCTACTTTAGTTACTGGGTCTGTTGACAGTACAGCAATGAAGTTCAATACAGTCAGCGTTCCCTGGGATGCTTGTTTGATTTGAGTGAGAGGTCCCTTCCACACAGGTAGTAAGGCATACACTATATGTTACAATTCTGAAGCCCTATACGCACGGGACTAGTTCTACCTGGGAGTCTCTTATCACTTGTAATAACCGCAGAGGATGTCTGTGATCTTTATCCCTAGCAAATCTGCCATTCTCTACTCGTAAAGTAAAGATTCGACCGCAAATTACCATTTTTGCCAATCACGGAGGTCATATGATAATATTCGTCCCATGAGAATCTGCTTCCCTTTGATTTGAGGTCATATATGTGTTTAAAGGAGGCCTATTATGCTGTTTTATATTTCTTTCATTGTTTATATATCGGTTGAACGTGGTAAAAATCTTAAAAGTTGGAGTCAACACCAACAGTAGTCCTGCCTTTGGTTCCATAACTTTGTGACATCATGCTACATCAGCATGCATATTTGCATAATTTATGCCTATAGCGGCTAGTTTGGCACGTAAGAATTGATTTTGCATTTTGGGGGAGGGGGGCCTTACACACAGGCAGGAGCTAACACAGAGCGTTCAGACGAAGGGGAATACAGCGCTGCAGCACTGGACAGCATGAGGAAACTGATCTTCTGGGCAATTTGTGACGTCACAGTTCAGGCTCACAGGCCCTGATGTTTTAATCAGATTTTCAGTGAGCACCGAGAAAATGAACATTCCAGCTGACGGATGTGAAAAAACTAGGTTCCTAGTGTCAAACTGTGCAGAGTGAAGCCCCTACATTCACCTGCAGGAACAAGAAGACAAACATATTTTTTGACTGAGATGCGACTTTGTTCACAGATTGGGTGCTGACGTGCACTTGAGCTGTAAGCGTCTTCACATAAGCATAAATTAGATAGCGCACCACAACTCTGCCCAGTGATTCATATTATGTGTGAATGAGTTAGTAGTCATGTTTACAGTTACCATCTCCTCCCCATCCTGCTTAGTCACATATTTTCCTCCTTCCCTCTCCTCCCACCGACTGACTCTTGCAGAGACTATGCCCATCCTCGCTCTTCTCATCGATTTATATTTGTATTGGCTTCAGTTGCCTGTCTTGTTAATCTACCCACACATAGCAGATGTTGCCATAAAGTTGGAGGCTGTTTGTTGTTCAGTGCATTAATCCTTTTAAAGGAGCTGTATCTTTAAGCTTCGATACATTCCTGGAGTGTTCTGTCAATGGAGCGTGCCGTCACACACTTCTGCAACCCCTGTTTTGCCTTCGCTGAATCAACTTTTGTTAGCGTGCTCTTATTTTTTTCCCCAAATGACCTTGAGCGAACGACAGAGAGGAGGTTTGAACTTGTTCCATTGTGCTGCTGAGAGTTAGTGTGAGTGTAGGCAGAGAGAGCAGCAAGCATGGAAGAGACTTTTTTCTGAAGGAGAAAAGAAAATATTGTACTCAGAGCACAGCAGATGCTGTACAGTTAACAGCTGGTAAACAACATTTGTTCAGTTTATGTGGAAAATCAGAAAAACGGGTCGCAAAATGAGAAACAAAATGAGAAATCCAGTACTGTGTAGTTGAACACAGCAGAATTCAAGTGTTATTAGGTAGCTTTCTATGCAAAAGCACCTCGTAGATTCATCTTTGACATCTTTATTCATCATTCAGTTTGGCTATCCTTGTTGTTTCCCCTCCAACTCTCTCTCAAAGGACATTATGTGTCCCTGTTTCTCCATCTGTTCTCCTTTAGTCTCTGTGCTGCAAGAACAAACCCTAAGTTGGACTCTACAAGTCAGAAACCAGGCACTAACACTGTCATGGCATCTATTATTTGTCTTTTGTATTCTAAGTCCATATCTGAGAGGGCTGTGGAATAAAAGAGACAATGATCACAGTTTTATAGCAACACTTTCTTCACAAGGATTTGGACAGGGATTCTGTGATTGATGTATTTGTATATAAACTACTATAGTCAGGATAGTAGAAGAAGTGAGAGCACAGACAGGAAACAATGCATTGAAATGAAGGAAATGCATTTACAAAGAGCATCAGATTGCTGCAGAGAAGTTGATTTTTTTTTCGTAAATGGAAAGGCCAAAGAGCTCCACAATTCAAGACCGTGCTGATGCACTGTTGAAAACAGCCAGGCTTGAAAAATGAATCTACATGAATATAGGCTGTCTAGATGGTCAAACTTCTTAACTACCATGTCCCGAAGACAGCAGATTGAATAGTAATCACATAAGTGGTTAATGCACAGAAATACAGAAACTAATTTCATTTTCCTAAATTGATTAGATTTTTTTTTGTGTGCTCTCTTGTTTGTTTGCTGGATCTATGAAATTGTCTATGATACAAACTACTGCTGTACTGTCTAATTTTCATTTTTGAATGCTAATGAAAAAGGTCAAATAAAAATAAAATCACGACAGCCTCACGAACAACAAACAACTCTTACAAGTCGCACAAGTTAGAATGAATCCAGCGAGTTGAGGCTGCAACTAATAAATTGAGCAGTCTTTCAGTGAAGTCAGTGTGCACCCCAGAGTCCTGCGATCTGCTCTGATTACCAGCAGTTTAAACTTTGAGAGGGAACGTGGAACGCTGAGGCAGCTTCTGTAGGATGCATGTAGAGGAGATCCAGACCGACAGTCGTCTCTACACCGCTGCATGTCCCACCGGAGCTTTTAGAGGCAGTGTGAATGCTGCTGGCAGTGAGATGATTGAAGGCCCTCAAAATCAAGTCAGTCAGTTTCCTCAACCGCACTTTGACTGCTAAATGAAAACGTAACAGGAAATGACTTGCAAACTGAAAAATGATCTCGTCATTTTGTTGATGACTGCCTCCCGCACTCCGACACTCATACAGCGATTCACGCTTACTAATCTGCATCAGACAGTGCAGAAGCATTGTCGGTGTGAAGTTTGAGGATATGCTCAAATTCGTTTCATTTCATAGTAACTGAGTGCAACACGCAACGTCTGCAACTCTTTGTGTACAATTTCCCACAAAGACACACTACTCTTTACCCATAATGCAATGCTCTGAGATGACACTGTAGGTAACCAAACATGGACTGTGCTGTTTCTATGATTTACCCTGACGGTTACAGTGAACGAGGGGCAGATTTCAGACAGAGTTCAGGTGTGTGTTATCTCTCCACCGTGCTGACCTCTTTGGCCACATAGTACACACTCAGTGTCACACAACACACACATGCACACATACAGAGGGATAAGCGCGCTCTCAATAAACCTTACATTTTTGGGGATTGCGTGTTAGAGAGAGACTTTTTTTTTATCCGACTGCACTCCAATCTCGCTCCCTCTCTCTCTCTCTTCCTGCGCGCACACACACACACACACACACACACACACACACACACACACATACAGAGCATTTTTTTCATCCTTTAATCCCAAACTGCTTAAGGAAGCGAAGGGTAGAAATCCCTTTACAATGTCTGGGCTCAGCACTGTTTGGTAACCGCTCGCTATCTCACATTGTGGTTGGAGGCAGAAGAACGGCGTTCCTCAAGACGCCCAGAACCTTCTCTCCGCTCAACATGATATACTCTCTGACAGATGTCGAGGTTGTGTTGTCAAAGAGCTGCGCCTGTATCTGACTCTTGTGTGAAGTTGAATAAACATCCTGGGATTTTTTCCACATGGTTTTTGGGGGGAGGCTAGGATTGTATAGAGCACACAGTCATAGCGTTGGTGTTTGGAAAAGTGGCAGAAGCTTCCAGAGGGACGGAGGGCGTCAGACCTTCATAAGAAATTAAATAGAAAAGTTTTTTTTGTCTAGACAGTGATGTGTTATATTTTATATATAACACCTCTCTGTTCACTTATATAATACTCCTAACAAAGGTTATGTACTCATACCTTTATCTATTCTTGGTTATTTGTCAGTGGATGTCTCTTACATTATTTTTTATTTGTTTGTGTGTATGTGTGTGTGTGTGTGTGGAGCTGCAGAGAGCTTCTAAAAGGCAGGAGGATGAAGGGATGAGGAGATGAAGAGAGCATGAGAGGTGGCCTGTTGAGCCTTTTTGCCACGATTGAAAGAGACAGTGAGCTCTAACATCTGTTGGTGGATTTGGGCTGAGCTCCTGTCTATTGGTGCACCCCTGTGGAATAAAGGAAAGTAAAATGAACACGCTGACCCATTTTCCCCCTTTCCTCCCAGTGCTCCTTCCCCGTCTCTCCCCCTATCTGTCTTCCCTCTCCACCGACTTGTACCTTTTCTTGCGGAGTGATGTGCAGAGATAACAGAAAGTATGTATTTGTTTGTCTTAGATTCTGTCATTTTGTTTATTACTGTCAACTCAGTTCGGCAAGTGTATTGCATGTGTGTGCTCTGCCTGTCCCCTCTATGGGGTTGTTTTAATATCCCATCTATAATCAGTGGTCAAATGTAACTAAGCAGTTTTACCCAAATACGGCACTTAAGTACGATTCCATTTCATGTATCATTATGATTCTAAACTACAGATCAGCAGCAAATCTTGTGCTTTTTGCTCCACTACATTGGTCTGGCAGCTTAAGTTTAGCTTAGCTCAGCTATTCTCCAGAATGAAACTGCCCAGTTTGAAATCAGAAAATCTTCCAGGTCCCGCCCAACTACTTAATCACAACTGATCCTGTCATTGACGAGATATAAGATACGAGACGATGTTGTCTGAAGTATGTTCCCCAGTCAAATAATGTTGCCCTCATGTTAACACCGCCACGCCTGTCTTCTTGATGGACAGTCGTCGGGTGTATTGACAGACGTATTGCTGATAAGGAACAGGGTTAAAACATTATGCACCACCATCTTTGTTTGCTGTTGCAGCAAAATGGAATATTGTCGGACATTCATCTTTAAAGAAGTATTTCTTAGTAATGCCCAGTTTTTGGGTCATGAGTAGGAAATGTGAGACGTGTACTGCAGTGTCATGGCTGCAGGGAATACCGGGACTTTAAAAGCCCCGTGTGTGTGTTTGTGTGTGTGTGTGTGTGTGTGTGTGTGTGTGTGTGTGTGTGTGTGTGTGTGTGTGTGTGTGTGTGTGTGTGTGTGTGTGTTTGTGACAAGCAGAGAGAGCATGAGCCTCTGGGCATTGGTTCGGACTAAAGCCAAGCTTACAGGAAATGCCAACAAAGCACCAAGAGATGTTAAAACAACATGCAAACACACACACACACACACACACACACACACACACACACACACACACACACACACACATACATACAGTATACACGTGCACACAGTGACATCACACCGCAGAAAATGTTAAAAATGAACTTCCAGCAGAATGTGAGTGAGTCACTGCCCGGTTCTCCTCTTTATACTGTTTTTGTACACTATTGTTTAAATCGAATCAGTGACAGACAGAATAAAAGTAAAATCATACAGGCATGTAGTTTTAAATACAAGGATGGGAGTCCGGTAAATGCCCTCTGACATACAAATTGACTGGTCAGACAGCAGCAGGACAAATCGTGAAATATAAGCGGCACAAGAAAGACAAAAGCAGTGACTGATGCGTCAGCGCTCTGCTTTCACTGACCTGAAAAGACTTGTGTGAGGATCAGTTTCTGCTAATTTATCTGAGTCAGACAGAGAGTGGAGACTTTCTAATCCCATACTAGAGCAGTGAAGCTTATCATTTTCAGCAAAAGACACCTGACATTGTCAGGATTTCAGAAATGTTTTTGAAAGTTGTCCTGCAGAGCTCGATGGTTCGGGCGCGGAATACTACATCAGGCTGAAAGACATCAGATATTCAGTCAAGTACAGGACGTTGTCACAGAGAAGTCTACTACTGCACTTTAAAATGCTCTGATTCTGGTTTGTATTCAGCCATTTTCAGGATCACTTGTTCTCCCCAAGACAGCTCATCTCATAATGGTGCTGTGACTTTAAAGGACTAGTTCACCCCAAAATGAAAAATTGCATCCAGCTGAAATGCCATTAAAGTTAACTCACCGTAAAAACCAAACACACAGCAGAATAGTGCTGCAGATCCATCACATCATTCCCCCAGAACTATTAAAGTTAATGGAGCCACATCTTTACAGCTCCAAAAGAGCATAAAATGTCCATCAAATCTGCAGTAGGTGGTTGTTTGTCGAGCTGTGAAAAAGGTGGTGCTGGCTACTATCTTGAATAATGTGGGAGATGGCTGTGATGAAGCTATGTGAGATAAAACAATTGACACACTCAACTGTACCCTAGGGACGTACAGTTTTGTACTGAAAAATAGTTTATATGCACCACAAGAAGAGCATATAAATTTTTGTTTTGTTAGTTTTAATGTACCATAAGAGGAACATATTGAACTGTGATATACTTGTCTTGTTTAGCTTAAAGGAAAACCATGACATTTTAGGAAAATGTCGCTATCTTGCCAAGATTTTGATGAGATGATTGAGACCACTCTCGTGTGTGTCAGCTGCTGGTCAGCTGAGCTCATCTTAGCTTAGCATAGTTTGACATAAACACAGGCATAAATCACTGGGGGAGCACGATCCTGGGACAAATATGGTTCCAGTATATCACTGTAATCACAACTGTTTGATGACAATAAAATTAGCTAGTGGTTAGTTTAGCTGTTTGCCAGCAAGCCACAGTAACATTAACAAGTGTTTGTAGTGAACACTGAGGGATACAGCCATATTCTGTCAAAAAGGGACACACTGTAGGATTTTAATGTGGGACAAAGCCATGCTAACATGTTTCTGGTCTGTATGCTATGGTTAGCTGACTGGGTGCTGGCTTCATATTTAGTGCACGGATAGGAGAGTGGTGTCAGTCCGCTCATCTCACTCTCAAGAAAAGCAAAATTGTGTTCCTTTAAATGTCACTCTATTCTTTTAGGTGGCATCGTGAGGATTAGATAGTGAGTTGTTTGTTGTGGCATGCCGTGGATACCTTGAAAAAACTCCTCAGAGGTGACTTATTAAGTCATCTTACTCAGTGCAAGTGCTTGACGTTATCTTGTTGCAGCATCAAAATTACATGGTGAAGATGTAGGATCACCAAAGAGGTGAACAGTATCTCAGAACTGCATCTAGACTCAATGCTGTGCTGTACGAGATGACTGAATGCTAGACAGAAGACTGCTTCAGAACAAAGCCATTTCTGACAGGCTGAGTGGATCTCCACCAACCAGAAACAATTATGGTCCAACTTCAAGTCGCTCATTGGTTGAGTTATTCAAATGTGGCCATAGAGGACGTCTGGAGCGCCGCAAGTGCTTAAAAGCCTCAGCGGAGTGCATAGCCGTCTGTCAACATTGAGGAGTGTGAAGAATGGACATCAATAAATCAAATGGCCCTCAAGTGAAACACACTTTTCTCACACGGCTACGAATTCATTGTGAACGATCAGATCTATTCTCATTTTGATAGAAGACTTTATAATCCCTTTTTTTATAATTACCAGCAACTGCTTTCTGAACAACATAATGAAATCTGTCGTAACAGTGTTGTCACAACAGCTCTCAATGTTTAGACATTCTTTTCCACCCACTTACAGTCCTGCAGAAAAGGGAAAAAAAGAAAAGGAAACTACATTTGCTAGTGATGGAAAAAAAAAACACAGACAGTTGATGCATACCATTTTTTTTTCATATGCTTACATCAGTCTAATGAATGTGGAATATTCTCGTCCAATTTCAGCCATACTGCTTTCATGTAATCACAGTTAATATATTAATATGGACGTGTTTCAAAATTCAAGATTAAAAATTCAGATATTTTTTTTTTCTGCTTCTTGACTTTGACTGTCTGCTCCGGCTAGACACAACGCCACTAGACACGAGTCCACTTCTTCAGGCAGTTGCTACTGTAATTTTATGGCCCCCAAACACCCAGAGGCAGGCGCTGCGGTGGGCGGAGTGGCACAGCTGAGGTTGTGTTTATGCAGATCAGATAGCACAGTGCCACCATGGCCATTTCCACCCCGCTCAGACCACCTCTTATCACAGGTGCACAGAAGCATCCCCGGGACAACAAGTTTTTCTTTTAGGAGAAGCCAGCCCGAACGGCCCCATTATTCAAGCCTGCCCAAACTCCAGCGGCTGATAAAGTAGTCCTCTTACAGGTACCAGCAACCTGCTCATCCTCTGCTGCTCGGTGCCAGGAGTGTGTGTGTGTGTGTGTGTGTGTGTGTGTGCGCCACCAGAATTGCAAAAATTGAACAGCCGCGCCCACATGTGTTTGCACCTCGAGACTGCGGCTGCATGTGTCCTCAGTTTCACAGAAGTAGAGCCCATTAGGCTGATCACTGATACTGTATTAACCTCTGCATGGGTGCTGTGTGTGTTGTGTAGGAGTTTGCCACCCTGACGAAGGAGCTGAACATATGCCGGGAGCAGCTGCTGGAGAAAGAGGAGGAAATATCTGAGCTGAAAGCTGAAAGGAACAACACCAGGGTACGTGTGTGTGTGCGTGTGTGTGTGTGTGTGTGTGCGTGTGTGTGTGTGATGATGATGCTGATGAAATCAAACAATGCTTCTGTGCCTGAAATTAGTATTCTCTTTGGTCGTGCACGCGTTTATGTGTGTGTTTGTGTTTGTGTGTGCGCTGTAGCTGCTGCTGGAGCACCTGGAGTGTCTGGTGTCTCGTCACGAACGCAGTCTGAGGATGACAGTGGTGAAGAGACAGGCACCCCCACCATCTGGAGTCTCCAGCGAGGTGGAGGTCCTCAAAGCCCTGAAGTCGCTGTTTGAACACCACAAGGCTCTGGATGAAAAGGTGGACACACACGAACACACACACACACACACACACACACACACACACATATAAGGTCTGTTCTAGCAAATAAAAGCCAGGGGAACAGTTGCCTCACAACATGGTATTTCAATCAGTCCTGTCCTGGAACCCGCTGTCGCTTTGAACCCAATTGTTTTCCTTCCTGACTAATTAATTTGGATCAGCTGGGTTCTGCTGGTCGTTTTCTCATCATTAGACTGTTAATAAAATCTCAGCACTTCGGAGTTAAAGTTTTCGGTTGAAGGGAGCGTATTGTCTCTGAGTAAATTTGCTTGAGCAGCAGATTCAGATGAAAGAAAATGGAAGTAGATGAAAGAACGGGAACAAATTCCTCATAAAATATGCAGTGATGGCTTGTAAATAAGTACATTTAAGGCTCCACACTAAAATTTGACCAAACTTTTTTCCTTTTGGTGCACCAGCACATAATTCAGGTGCATGCAATAATACTTTTTGATGTCATTTCTTCACAAAATAATGTAAATGAATGTAAACAGGAACAGGGTGCAGATAAACATCTTCCTTTAAATGACAGCACACACAATTTGGGATGATGTTTAAAAGTGAAACTCAGTGGAACCTAAAACTTTATTGGTGCAACCAATGAAAATGTTGTTAGTTGTAGTTGTTACCCAACAGCTTATTGGCCCCACAGTTTTGAGGTAATTGTACCTTACTTAAGTATTCCCATTTTCTGCTACATTTGACTTCTACTCCACTTAACCCTAACCCTATTTAACTTTGCAGATTACTCACTGCTGCTTCAGAGCCAAAGTAGCATAATTTTGAAAGAAATCTATTTGATTGACTATCAAAAAAACTATCTGAACTGACCAGGCTTAAAATTGGTTGACCTATAGTATACAGTATAGAGGTCACTGTAAATAGAGTTGTAGTGTAGAGAGTTCACTTATTCTGGTACTTTCAACACTCAAGTACATTTAATATCAGATACCTGGTGAAAGTACTAACCATATTGGTGGCTTAAGCTTTTAGTATTTTACCAAATATCTTTAATTGTACTCAAGTATGACTTTTGGGTACTTTTTCACAACACTGAAAATATGATGTGGTGATCATTTCATAGCTTCTTTGTTTAATTAAGGTAAAAAGCCACTGAACCACAAATTTAGCATTTCTAATAGAAAATACCAACAAAGGCAGTTTAAAAACATGAGTTGCGAGTCAAACAAACAAATATCTTTCTATTTTCTTATATATATTATATAGTTATTTTGTCCTCATGTCTCTCGACTTTGTCTCAATATGTGTGTTCTTGGTGTGTGTGTGTGTGTGTCAGGTACGTGAGAGGCTTCGGGTGGCTCTGGAGAGGGTCTCCACCCTTGAGGGACAGCTAGCAAGTACCACGCAAGAGGTAAGATGTGTGAATGTGTGTGTTCATTTGTGTGTGTGTGTGTGTGTGTGTGTGTACGTTGCTGTGTGTGCTTATTTGTAAGTGAAACATCTGTTCGGTCCCTAAAATGATGCAAAATATTCATAGCAGAGTCGGGAAAAGCAGAATACCCAGTGTGTTATATCAGATTTAAAGCCACAGTTTGTTAAGTTGCAATGATCACACTGTTTTCTAAGAAGGTCAGACACTCGCTCCTCTATCCTGAGCATGATTCATTTTTGTAGTTGTTTAAATGCGGTAGAGAATGTTGTCTGAAGGCAGACGCTGGCAGCCTGAGAGCCAGGCTTCCCTTTGAGAGGCTGAGTTTTGTTCTTGGATTCACTGAGGGAGGGAGACAGAAAAAGATAGTAAATGTGTGAGTTCGCTCATTGATCTTTTTTTCCTTTTTTTTCCCTGTCTTTTTTAATCTACATTTCAGTTGAACATGGTGAGACAAAGGAAGGACGGTGACTCAGTGGAGCGAACAGATGGATCCAAACCTACATGGAAGGTCTTCCTGGCTGTGTGATTGTTTTTCTGCTCTGTGCTTTATCTCATGTCTGCCTGTACTATCCGTCTGTCTGGCTGTCACTCACTGTCTCAGTATCTGATTTCTGTCTTGCTTCCACACATTTACACACACATACGCAGGGTGGGTTGTTGGAGCACAAATCCTCCTTTAACTTTCTGATGATCCTGATAACTTGAAGCTCTTGCTCTCCATTTGAGCCCTGTCCTCCATGGTTTCAGGACATCCCTGAAACGAGCACACATTATGTAACTGTGTCTGGGTCTGTCCACGGGGAGTAACAAACCTCCCCGTAATTAAACAGCAGAGCCTGTTTGTGTCCGGATGGAAATCGCCTCCCTCTGTACAGGCCGGGGCTGCCGAGGAGACTTTTTCGCAGCTTGAGATTCTCTTACTTTGGCTCCTCTTTCTGTGGGCTAAGGTTGAAGAGAGCAGAAATGAGTGTCAGTATAGAGTATTTTATTTAAAGGAATGATTCAAAAATCAATAACTTAGTATTAAGAAGTGATGACAGCAAGGGCATCAAAGCATGGCAGAGTGAGAGGAGAAGGGGAAGAGAGTGTAGTTCAGATGTCCAAAGTTTGTGCGAACACATTTTTATCCAGCCAGCACGCTTTAGGTGGCATTTTTAATTCAGTATCCATAAAATTGTCATGACCATATGTACCTTTTCAGCAGGAACCCTTACCAACACTATCTCAGAGCCATGTCGTACCTGATTGCTACACATTGTCAGTCAGACGGGACTGTACAATGCTATTTCTAAAGTCCCTGGGAGTAAATCTAATGAGTTTATCTGGTTAAATTATGCACAATTGCACAAATCACCAGGTGTGTTCTTTATTACACGGCTTCAGACCATTTAGCCCTCGTTCCCCCCAGTGTTTCACACTATGTTTATGTTTCTGTAAGGTATTCATGAGCAGGCAAAACTGGAACATGAGGGAGCAGAGGGGGTCCTGCTAACTTTGTTTGCCCACTGTGTTGCCTGTCTGAATATGTGTCCCCGAAGGTTTGTTTAATTAAGGCCCTGGAATTAACTGCACTTTGAGCTGAGGAGAAGAGAAACAACATCAAAACAACATGGCAGCCTAACCTCGCACAAACCCACCCTCCTATGCACAACACTTCTCTATCTAGGTCATCCAACTTTATCAGTTCTCCAACAACTCTCGATACCCCTCCACCCATACGCCTTTTCCTACATGCCCCAGTCCTAGACTACATTTTATGTGAGAATGTGCGCATACATGTCCATTAATGTTGAGCGTCTCCCTTACAGAGACTGCCCAATGGCTCAATAGACGCACACGACGACAGCAGCCGGGTGTCTGAGCTTCAGGAGCTGCTGGATAGGACCAATAAGGAGCTGGCTCAGAGCCGCGAGCACTCCGTCACTCTCAACGCCCGCATGGCCGAGCTCGAGGCTGAGCTCACGAACGCACGCAGAGAACTGAGTCGCAGCGAGGAGCTGTCGATCAAACAACAGAGGGAACAGAGAGAGGTGAGGGGAGAGGATAAATGTGCTTTTTTTTCTGGGGGCAAGCACCGAGGACAGCAGGCTTCATAAACTTGGAACTTTTTTGAAGTTAAAAGCTCATAAAGTGTTGCAGTTTTGCTGGAAAAAAAACAGAACCATATTAACACATCACTATATCATTATATAAAAAAACACAGCTTTGTTGCCCATGCCACTGAGAGTTCTCATTCCACAAAGAAACTGTAGGTGATAGCAGATGGCTAAAAACAGTGTTGTGTTGTTGTGACACCACCAGAGTCATACAAGATGAGTTGTGAGCATTTGAGGGAGGTTTGCTGAAGCTCATTTAGTCAAAGTTGGAGTCCCTGTCTGTTTATTGTAACTGCCATGTTTTGCTTGATGATTATGAAGCAAGACCATGAATATTTCAAGTGCCCCTCCAGACAGAAATAAAAACATTTTTCTGTCTGAGCTTGTTAAAGCAACATTATGTAGAAATCAGCATTTGTGCAGTTTGGCGCTGCTCACAGTTTCAGCGACACCACTGTTGTAAATAGAAAAGCCAGGTCTGGAAGTTTGTCAAGCAATATGAGCAGTAACCACGTAGTCTTCTGACAAAGCCATTAATGGAATACTTAACTTCTAACTGAAAAATAGGAGCTCAGGCATTTGCATTCTGTGAATACCGTATTTGCTTGATTTGTTTGTTTATTTGTGTGCTGTTGATGGAAATTATTGTCAGTCCAGGTTAGCTGATACACATTTGAGTCATTTTCTTGCCATTACATAATGGTAAAGTACACATATTTCCCCTATATCAACCACAGAAATACGAGATACAGTACAGATGATGTCTATTAAATCAGAAAATTGTACAATGGTCATGACTTTTGGCCTCATAGTCACTTTTTTATTATATAATTGTTTCCCTGTTTTTGTTTTTGCACCTCTGCAATCACAGAGAGAGGATATGGAGGAGAGGATAACAACTTTAGAGAAACGCTACCTGGCTGCTCAGCGGGAGACAACGCACATCCACGACCTCAATGACAAACTGGAGAATGAGCTGGCCACCAAGGACTCGCTGCACCGACAGGTGACCTGCACACACTAACCCTGTGTATAAAAGATCACAGTGTGCATGATGGACATTTGTACTGGCTGCAGTAAAAAACTGTCATTCAGAGATAACTGGGGGGGGGTCACTTGAAATGGATGCTAGCTGTTTCACTTAATGTCTCTGTTAAATTAAACTAAGGTAATTCCACCTGATTTAGATTTAAGCACTTGCTTTTTAATTAAGTCTGACATAAGGACTAAATCAATATTTATAAATGTGCTGTGTCATTATTCTGCTGTAATCAGGCTTCTTTAGGTGTGTTACAATGAGTGAAGTGACAGCAAAAATTGATTATTGGAGATGCATTTTCATATTTATGCATTTTTGTATGTAAGGTATTGAAGAATATTATTGTCAGAGCAGCTAGATGAGCATCTCCAAGGTTCATGTGTAGTTCAGGGTGAATCTGGGTTCATCCTGCGAGTGGGGAATACCAGGAACACCATCATAATTTGTGCCCGTGTGGCGTGTCCTTGATACTTGCTGGCTGCACAGCACCGATTACATTGCTCATGTGATCGCACCGATGTCTCTCTTCTGTCTTTGCGTGTGTTTTATGTGTGCATGTGTGAGTCAGAGCGAGGAGAAGGTGCGCCAGCTGCAGGAGATGCTGGAGATGGCAGAGCAGCGGCTGGCTCAGACCATGAGGAAGGCTGAGACGCTGCCAGAGGTGGAGGCTGAACTTGCGCAGAGAGTGGCAGCACTTTCCAAGGTAACACAAACACACACGCACAGAAAACATGGCAGATGAGAATGAGTGATATGAATTCACAGGATGCAGAAGCGGATATACATATGAACACATTTGCAGAGCTCATGTGTACAGAGGCAGCTTCACTTATATGCAAGTGTCTCCCCCTGCAGGCTGAGGAGCGCCATGGCAATGTGGAAGAGCGGCTCAGACAGCTGGAGTCACAACTGGAGGAGAAGAACCAAGAGCTAGGAAGGGTGTGTGTGTGTGTGTGTGTGTGGGTGGGTGGGTGTATGTGTGTGTGAGTGTGCATGTGTGCGTGTGTGCAGCAGCCCTGCAGGGTTTCTCTGACCTCTCACTATGATGTGCCCATGTGTATCTGTGTGTGTGTGTGTGCGTGTACATGTGTGTGTGTGTGTGTGTGTGTGTGGGCTGATGCTTCACATTAGTTGGACGCCTTGGCTCTGTGCTCTCTCATGCATACTCACGTGCACACACACACACACACACACACACACACACACACACACACACACAGGACAGACGCACATATGAAGAGCTCTCCATTTTCCCGGTGCATTGTTGCATGAATTTGAACCAAATCCACGTATCATGCTGCAACACCCCCCCACCCCCGCCCCCTCCCATAAGACTGATTGGCTGCTATCTTTAGACTCTGAATAATTCACGCTAGGCTAATTTCTACCTCTCCCTCTGTGATCTCATGACTATATTTAGTTAAAGGAGCTCTCTGAGGATGCAGATTTGTGTTTGTGTGTGTCTGTGTTAATTTCCTTTAATGAAATTACTGCAGGGCGCACATTAAGCACAGCGCTCTTCGTGTAAGAGAAGGCGTTTAACCCTTTTTCATCATCACGGTAAATGACTGTAATTAAATCATTCTGGCTGCGAGATCCATTGTTGGGGGAGAAGACCTATATCTGGCAGCTGGTGATCTTGGGCTAAATACACACTTCATCCTTTAATCCATGCAGAGATGCTTGATTAGCTGCATAAATGCACCCAAATGGAGCCTGTGTCAAAGAGAAAATTTGATGATGTCATTCCACCCCTCTCCCCCCCTTCCGCTCATCAGGCTCGTCAGAGAGAGAAAATGAATGAGGAGCACAACAAGCGTTTGTCAGACACCGTCGATCGTCTGCTCACCGAGTCCAATGAAAGACTGCAGCTCCATCTAAAGGAACGCATGGCCGCCCTGGAGGACAAGGCAAGGCCCGCGCGCACACATTTGTCGAAGAAGCAGCACATATTGTTGTTGTTATTGCCTCGCAGAACAGATGAATATACAGAAGCGCACGTCCTCCCTGGATCATTTGTTTTGACACGCTTTCGTGATTTTCTCGTCCAGAACTCCCTCATTCAGGACCTCGAGAACTGCCAGAAACAGCTTGAAGAGTTCCACCACACCAGGGTCAGTAAGACTTGAATGAGTCACCCAATCTGAAAAACTGAGAACTACAACGCTCTCCTCACAATTGATATGACCCAGACAGTACAGTTCATCACCAACACCAACTTAAACATCAAACTCAGGGACTTTCTTGTATTCGCTCTCGTTCTCTTGTATTGAACCAAACATGACATATTTAGAGACACAGATCAAGATGAATTACTGTTACAACACTGGAAACCTTAATGAGAAGTAGCAGGCTTTACAGAAGCTCACAGACATCAATTAAAGAGGGAGACGCTTCAATGTCTGAATCTCAGTTGTGCTGCGGCGTCACAGGGATCGCAGAAAACTGCAGGAGACACGTGCAGACAGCAGAACGTAGCCTATATTACCCAAGAATAATTTCCACAAAAATATTAATTCAAGCACTTGATGTACAATGATCATTATTTATGTCTATTGGCAAAAAATTCAAAGGCCTTGATATCTGTTCCTTTAAATTCACAAACTTTCAAACATTTCAAGGACCTGCAGAAGCCCTGACAAGTGCTGTACATATGTAAAGAACGCTTCTGTGTAACTTGTACCTAAATATTCCAATGTTATGCTATTTTGAACTTTAATCTACACTGCAACGTTTCAGGAGGAAACACTATTTTTCATTCCATTTGATTGACTTGACAGCTGTGGCTGGATGCTACTTTGCAGATTAAAATTTTGCATTAAAAAACACTGGTTTTATAAACTTTAGGGGCATGATTAAAGGTAAAGCCAGCCAACCGTGTACACATTCATTAGTTAAATTAGCTTCATTCAAACAGCTGCAACATAAGTACGATGCTTACGCCCTTAAGAAAAATGAGACATTTTCGGAAAAGTTGTGAATTCGCCTTCTTCGCTAAAGTTACATGAGCGCTAAACATGAAGCAACAGTCTAGCTTGGCATAAAGACTGAAAACAGGGGGAAACAGCTATCCTGGCCCTGTCTAAAGCTCCAACTAACATGTCACATGACTACTTCGTGGCCGGCTTCGTGAAAAGTGAAATTTCGTTAACTTTGGACAGAGACAGATTTGCTGTTGCTTGCTTAGCTTACCAACCTGGCTGCTGCTGTTTTCATTTTTACTGAGCAGACATGAGAATGATATCAATCTTCTCATCTATCAACAAGAGCGCAAGTGTATTTCCCAAAATGTCCAATATAATAGACCATATAGCAACGACACCAAGGACCTTCCCTTGTGTAACGCCTGCTTTTACCTTCGATACTATAATAAGTGCATTTTACTAATAATACTGGACTTTTTACTAGTCCTTGAATATGTAATGACATGGTATTATAGGTCAGGTATTGTTACTTTAACTCAAGTACACAGTCTGAGTCTACTAGTCTCATAATGCCCCTTCTCTCCCTCAGGAACGTCTGATTGGAGAGATTGAGAAGTTGAGAAATGAGATCGACCATTTGAAACGTCGCAGTGGGGCGTTTGGAGATGGAACTCACCCACGGTACACACACACACCTCCTCCGCACACACAATGTCTCATTTCCACACCCTCTAACAAAGCCTTGTGTTCAGTATTGATGGTGAGCTATTTTGTGTGCATACTCTCAGGTCTCACCTGGGTAGCTCCAGCGACCTTCGCTTCTCAGTGGTGGAGGGTCAGGACGGCCACTACAGCACAACTGTGATCAGGCGGGCACAGAAGGGCAGGCTGTCGGCGCTACGAGACGACCCGAACAAGGTGCTGATAATGTCGTGATCGGGCCGAGACAACCCTACAGTTCCCCACATGCACATACAGACACTAACCAGGGCGGCCATATGTCAACTGCTGGTCTTCTAACCACATACAGCTCCTTTCAAGTGCTTTATCCAAGTTCACGTCTGCTTTGCTAATACGTGTCGGTGCTTGGCTGATGTATTATGAGCTTCATGCCTAACTTACCATTCTTCTACTAACCTCTCTGTCTCTCTGTCTCTCTTTCACCTGCTGCCATGGACATGCTGTCTGATGTAAGTTCCCTGTTCATCCATTTCTTCCTCATACTTCCACAAGTATTTTTACATGTATTGTATGTAGCAAAAAACTGATCAGTGTGTGTTGTTTTTAAAGGGACAGTTCACCCCAAAATAAAAACACATATTTTTCCTCTTACCTGTAGCGCTGGTTATCCATGTAGATTATTTTTGTTCGAGTTGCCTAGTTTTAGAGATATTAGGCAGGGAGATGGCTCCTTCTCTTGAATATAATGGAACTAAATGGAACTTGCCTTGGTGCTCAAAGTGCCAAAAAATCAATTTGGAACACTCAACAGAAATGTCTCTTTCAAGATATCATACCCGGGTTATTTAAGATAATCCACAGACATTGTGGTAAGCAGTTTCATGCAGGAACTATTTTCTCTCTACCAAACTTCTCTGTATCACGCGGAGAAGGAATCGTGCATCTGCTCATGGAGGAGATGTTAGTGCTGTGACTGGGTGGATGTCAACACTAATGGCAACATCCTCAGCTAGCTAGCTTAGTTAGCCCTGTTAGCTAGCCTCTCATCCATGAGTAATTGCACGCTTCCTTATGCACGGCGATATGGACAGAAAATAGCCCCTACATTTATATTTGAATTATCTTAGGTAACTGGGCCGCGATTTCTGGAAAAAAAGACATTGCTGTTGAGTTGTTTAAGTGTATTTTTTGGCACTGTTAGCACAACAGGTGCCAACTAGTTCCATTATACTCAAGAGAAAGCAGACATTTCAGTGGCCAATATCTACAAAAAACCTTAAAAACAAAACAGGGACAAATAGTACCCCAGAAAAAAAGGAAAATATGCATTTATTATTTTAGGCTGACATGTCTCTGTAAATGTATATGTTAAAGCTCATGTGTGTGTTTCTTGTGTACAGGTGTGTGCCGTTTTCGAACAGGACTACCCATCTCTGCGTGGCAGCGTCAGCCACCTCCTGGGCAGCGACATCGAGGCAGAGTCGGACCTGGATGATGACGTTAGCTCAGCCTTGCTCTCCCCAAGCGGCCAATCAGACGCTCAGACTCTCGCTCTCATGCTGCAGGAGCAGCTTGACGCTATCAACGAGGAGATAAGGTGCCAAATCACACGCACATTAGACTACAGCTCATGACAGTTTCATGATCCCCACGGGGAAAATGGGTCAATGCGGCAGCAAGAAACAGGACACAGATAAGAGGAGAACAAAGTATTAAAGATAATGCAATGAATAATTACAAGAAAAGGGACATTTTGAGGATAATACAGCAGATGAGGGTGCTGCTGTTGCTCGCTTAATGCAGTGGATGAAGGCCTGTGGCCAGACAGGATGCACCAGAGCTGATAGTGGCATTAGATATGGAGATGATAACATGCAGATAAGACTCCTCACTCTTCAGTTTTGTTTCCAGCTGGAAGACAACACTGTTTATTGCAGTTTACAGTAAACAAGGTCCTCCTGTGACACCTCAGAATATGCTCCTGGTGAGGAGATGCAAAATAGATGCTGATTATGCTGCCGAGGAACCAGACTCCCTCGAAGTAATAGAAATAATTTCTGTACAATAGAAATCAAACTAAGTGCTTATATTATGACATTTCTCCATACAAAGACTTTTATCATGGACTGAAATGGATGTATGATTTGTTCAGTGTTCAGAGATAATTATGTATGTGTGCATGTTTGTGCAGGATGATCCAGGTGGAGAGAGAGTCGGCAGACCTCCGCTCAGACGAGATCGAGTCCCGCGTGAACAGCGGCAGCATGGATGGACTCAATGTGACGCTCCGACCCCGCGCCCTGCCCACTTCCGCCACCGCCCAGTCCCTGGCATCATCCTCCTCCCCTCCCACTAGTGGCCACTCCACGCCAAAACACCACTCACGCAATGCCAGCCACCATCTAGGCATCATGACTCTGGTCAGGGACCACACATTGTCACAAAAACAGCAGTATGTCCGTTGCAAAAAGCTGCATGAGTAACTGTGTGTTGTTTTTTTCGTCACATAGCCGAGCGACTTGAGGAAACACCGCAGGAAAGTAGCAGTAAGTTTGCGAGCATGACTCAAATTGCACAACTTTTTCTGTGGCTTTCGTGTCTGAACTGAGATGCTTTTGTGTCTCTAGTCTCCAGTGGAAGTGGACAAAGCTACAATCAAGTGTGAGACATCTCCCCCCTCATCTCCCCGCAGTTTACGCCTGGAAACCAATTTTGCCCAGTTCACAGGCAGTCTAGAGGATGGACGAGGGTAAACACAGACACACACACACACACACACACACACACACACACACACATACACACACACCACAGAGGTAGCACAGTAAGATAAATCAACACCAGTACAGACTCCATTTCGACCTTCCGAGATCAGCTTTTGACAGATCCTTAATATGTTGAAGACTGTTGTTGCTGGAATAGGATTAGGATACACACAAAAGCAATTCCTTTCATTGCTTATTAATAGTAGAGAATCATATATCATCTTTCGGTGTAACACAGTTTGCTCTGTTTGCAGCAAGCCGAAGAAAGGCATCAAGTCTTCTATTGGCCGATTGTTTGGGAAGAAGGAGAAGGGGGGTCGAATGGAACCGACTGTAGGCAGAGATGGACAGACTCTACCAGCCCTTACAGGTCCTCTGCCTAATCTAAATACCCTGCACCAACACTGAGGCAGACAGTGTGATACACAGAGGTATAAATCAACACTATTTTGCTGTATTTCAGACTTTGAGATGGGCATCGGTGACTCTATGACTCTGGGAAAACTGGGCACGCAGGCGGAGAGAGACCGCAGGATGAAGAAAAAGTAAATGCTTCCTTTTCTTACTCTGACTTTGTGTGTCTTCTCCTGTCCTTTTTACTTTAATGAATTCACAAAAGACATTTCTCGGGTAACTCTCGCTTCCTTCTGTCTTTCTTTGATAATTTTTAAATCCCTTGTTAGGCACGAGCTTCTGGAAGACGCCAGGAAAAGAGGTCTGGCATTTGCCCAGTGGGACGGCCCTACTGTTGTCTCCTGGCTAGAGGTACTCCCCTAATCTACTTTTATGTCTGCCAGCCATAAATTCTCACAAAACCTCTCTTTGTCTTTACGTCAGGCTTCTACTAGATGTAATACAAAACGTAATACAGTGATATCAAACACTAGACACATTATTACTGCACTCCCTGCACCCTTCTATCCAGTCACACTGGAGCAGATGTTGAATATCTTGATGACTCTCACCAGCTGTGGGTGGGTATGCCGGCGTGGTATGTGGCGGCCTGCCGTGCCAACGTGAAGAGTGGAGCCATCATGTCAGCTCTGTCGGACACAGAGATCCAGCGGGAGATTGGCATCAGCAACCCTCTGCACCGACTCAAACTCCGCCTTGCCATCCAGGAGATGGTCTCCCTCACCAGCCCGTCAGCACCACTCACCTCCAGAACGGTACAGCAAACACACCGCCACATGATCACGCACACAACCGTTTCTTCATGCATGTAAACATACACACACAGATAAATAATTGGGCACATGAACTTGCAAAGAATTGATTCGGTATTGTGGATATGAACACATTCGATGCACAAAACACTCAAAAACCTCCTCCACTTTTGGGCTTAACCCTAACTCTGCACCCTGGGGCGATGACTCCTCACTTTTCTTTTATTTTGCTCTTCACGCCAGAGGCTTGGTTTATGACTTTCGACTGACTTGTCGTTCTCTGCTGCCATAAATTGCATGAGGTTCTGAGGGAAAACGACTCACAAATAGTGCCAGATATAGCAACAAGCTACCTGCCTGAAATACACTTCCCCCCCTAGGCATCACTCAACACAATGTTTGTCTGTGTGTGTGTGTGTGTGTGTGTGTGTGTGTGTGTGTGTGTGTGTGTGTGTGTGTGTGTGTGTGTGTGTGCGCATGCGTGACGGGGTGTGTATGTGTGAAAATGTACGCTTGTGTGTGTGTGTGTGTGTGTGTGTTTGTGTTTGTGTTTGGGTGTGTTTTTGTCCTCTGAGCAGTCCTCCGGAAATGTGTGGGTGACTCATGAAGAGATGGAGAACCTGGCTTCCTCCACCAAAGCGGTCAGTACCATCTGGGTGCTCCCCTCCCAGCCTAACCCCCCCCCACCCACCAAACACTCTCTCACACTCACACTGTCCCCACCACGACACACATATGTCCTCTCCCGGAAGACCCCTTTAAATACCCACGACATCACACACGCATTTATGCATTTTTTGTACTCGTGCTGGTATTTGTGTGTGGGCGGTGTAACTGTGATAACCTGTGGTCATGTGGTCTGTGTCGACAGTTAGCTGATGTGATTGAAGGTTAACTGCAGAGTAAAAGCTAAGTGAGGAATGTTTGTCCTTTGTTTATCATCTGTCTCTCTAACCTTGGATATTTTCTGTACCATGCTGCCACTCAGGACAATGAGGAGGGCAGCTGGGCCCAGGTGAGGTCACTGATCTGCTAACATCTGTCTGCACACACTCTGAAACTGTGCCCACCCTCTTCACATGTGTGCTGTTCACACATGCACATATACTTGTATTTGACTAAAAGAGGGCGGCCAATTCATAATCTGTAAAGTATTAAGTATAGCATCAGACAAACAGTATTTTATACCCCAGATTTTTTTTCCTCAGGATTCATACATTATTACCCAAGAGACAAAACAAAACAAAATCAATGTCAAACAAATTCACAATTTTAAAGAGATCTGTTAAGCTAGGTAGCATCAAGTGTGGCTAGAAAAGTATGTCCTCTTGTGGTGTTTGTGAACGGACCCTTTATCATATATATAAAACTATGCAACCATCAAATATTTTAGCAATTTGCGTGTTTATCTGTGTTACGCGGCTACATCACCATGGTCCACCTACGCAGCTGTTTTCATAGTCTACCTGTTTGGAGTTTGAATTCAGCTGATGTTGATGTTATTATTACATTGTATTGTGGCATAGCTGACGGTGCGTTCCTCAATCCAGTCTGATGTTCTGCTCTAAAATAAGGGTGTGGCCTGAATTAACGGGAGAACTGAAGTGAAAATGGATAAAATATACATGTTCCTGTTAATATTTACTATAATACAAAATGTTGCACCTCTTGTGATTGAGCTTGTAGTTGAGCTGACTCATATTATTGTAACAATACACCATTAAAAACACATTTTAGAATCGCAGGCTGCTTGCTAGCTAAGAGCTAACGTCACACACACAAACAGCTCATTCCTCTCTGTTCACGTGTGTTGAATTATTCAGGTTAATTTACTCATCAGTCCACAGTTTTTACATTTAGTTAGAACTGCCATTTTAGTAGCGAGTGTGGTGCTCTGAGTAATCAAACACTACATCCCAACAGGGCTCTGAATTTACGAACGGTCCAGTTTGTGCCAGAGTATGCTTCGGTGCTCAGAGTAACTATTTACGAGCACGCCCGTAAATGTCATCATTGAAAATGACATGGAGCTTGGTGACCTTGCCGACATCAATCTGTGAAGAGGTCCAATCAGAGAGAATGTCTAGATACACCTGCATGTTTGAGCAAAGCCTCTAAAGTTATGAGGTGCTCAAAATTCTACCATCCTGCACAGCTGTACTGATTCATGTTAAATTACTTACAGAATACCCAAGGTACATTTTTTTTTTTAGTTGTCACAACACATATTTTGACTTGTCTTAATGTGGAAAACACAGGTGTAACCTTATGAAATTAATTATGGCTCAGTTCCATTTAAGTTTCCCAGTAAGTAATGACAGTGAGCTGGCCTGCAGAATACCAGGGCCCTGGACCAATAATCTAAATAGAATGCTGCCATTTTTAATGTCATTAGTAACATACTTTCATACATTTTATGATAATTGTATTAATTTAGTTACACAAAATGACACCATTTCCATTTGTTTTACGACTTCAGCAGCTTTTGGGACCAAAGCAAATTGTTTTATTCACCAACAACAGTCCAGCGTCCACACATATATGTGCAGAACATAATCCTGAACACAGTCTCTCTCTTCTCCTCTTGCAACAGATTAGTAACATTATGTCCTCCTCTCCCTGTAGACTCTGGCATATGGTGACATGAATCATGAGTGGATAGGGAACGAGTGGCTGCCCAGCCTCGGTCTGCCTCAGTACCGCTCCTACTTCATGGAGTGTCTAGTGGACGCACGCATGCTGGACCACCTGACCAAGAAGGACCTGAGGAGCCACCTCAAGATGGTGGACAGCTTCCATAGGTCTGTAGTAAGAGTGATTAGCTTATCTGCTGTTTGATCACTGGAAACATAAGCAACGGAGATGACGAGGCTAATGATAGGCATATGTGCTTCTGTGTGGGTGTGGGTGTGTGTGTGTGTGTGTGCTTGTGTGTGTGTGTGGGTGTGGGTGTGTGTGTGTGTGTGTGTGTGTGTGTGTGTGTGTGTGTGTGTGTGTGAGCTTGTTTGTTCTGTCATGTTTGTGTGTGTGTGTACCAGGGCTAGTCTGCAGTATGGGATTATGTGCTTGAAGAGACTCAATTATGACAGGAAAGACCTGGAGCGCCGGAGAGAGGACAGCCAACACGACATGAAAGGTACACTTTACACTCACCCTGAAACGCACACAGTGACACACACACACGAACATGTTCCAACACTTGTTCACGGGAAAACACACATCCACAGTCTCATCAGGCCAGAGTACCACCTAGTGGTTGCACCTGATATTGTCAATTTGGCCTGAGCATCGAAAACAGCTGCACCCGAGACCGTCAAAAAGCCAACTGAAGCGGGCCTGCAGTCTTATGATCCAAAGCCCCACATACCAAGAGTAGACACACACACACACACACACACACACACACACACACACACACACACACACACACACTCTTAGATCCAGCCAGCCCTCTCGCCCTTTTGACCTTGAGTTCTGCACATGAACTTGACTCAGCTGTCATGTCAAATCACAATCGTGCCCTGTTTACACACACACACACACACACACACACACACACACACACACACACACACACACACACACGCCGCCTGTTCCAACTTGGAAAGCTGTGTGACAGCTGTGCTTTAAATGAACAAAGGGAGTGTGCCAGTGAGCTGACACTATATGGACATGCACATTATCTCTTTATCTCACTCTCTTTTTCCTTCTCTTTCTAGCTCCCTTACTGGAAATCAAGTTGCTCTGGTTTGCTGGTAATGATGTGCTGACACTCTGTATGACATTGTTGTGACTCTGAGCCACTCTCCTCTTACTTTAAAGACGTGCTGGTGTGGACCAACGAGCAGGTGATCCACTGGGTCCTGTCCATTGGTCTGAGGGAGTACAGTGGCAACTTGTTGGAGAGTGGCGTCCACGGCGCACTCATCTCTCTGGATGAGACCTTCGACTACAGCAGTCTGGCGCTCATCCTGCAGATCCCTATGCAGAACACACAGGTGGTTAAAGAGGAAAACTGCAACTTTTCACACTCAGGACGCTTTGATTGAGCTGACCTGAGTGGGAGAAAGATATCAAGTCGTGTGATCCCAGGGCCTAGAAAATCTGAAGGTTGTACCAAGAATATTTGTTTTAGTTTGTTTTTATTCAACACTTTTCTTTCCCAGTTCTGTAAGCTTGTGGCCTTTCTGCAACCAGTCTATCTTCCAACAGTCACAGTTGTTGAGGTTTTTATGAGATTGGGTGATTTACTTTTAGTTGACGCAGTGGTTTGTGTGCAGTCAGCATTTACCCCTCCTGTCGGCTACGTGGTGCCAACATTTAGTCCTGCTTCAGATTCTGTATCAGTTGTTCTCAAATCAAAAGGCCTCTGTTGTGCTCACTCAGAATTCACTTGAAAGGATTTCCTGGCCACAGTACTCGCCCACAGTTTCACATTAACGGGTGAACAAAAGAACATGAAGGTTACTCCAGTCTACTAGAGGATTTCTTTAGTTTTATTTTACAAGTATTTCCAGAGCTTTCTTTGACATTTTGCCATCAGCTCCTGTTCATTTCTGCTCGGTTAAACCTCAGCTTTTTTACTCCGTGTCGTGCTGACAGAGGTTGCGTGTGCTGTTTTTCAGGCACGGCAGGTTCTGGAGAGGGAATTCAACAACCTGTTGGCCCTGGGGACTGACCGCCGACTAGAGGAGGTGACCTCTCACGCTGCTGCTATGATCAAATACAGTAGTGTCGGGAAAAAAAAGGGTAGAGAAATTGACTGACCTCACTTTCCTCTCTGTCTCTTTAGAGTGGGGATGACAAGACTTTTCGACGCTCTCCATCGTGGCGTAAGAGGTTTCGGGCACGCGAGGGAGGGGCGGGGCTGGGCATGATGGCGGGCTCCATGGAAACGCTGCCTGCTGGCTTCCGCATGCCCTCCATGTCCATGCCCCCCTCTGTGAACTTGATGCCCAAGAAACAGCTCCAGCCTGAAGGTGCGTTACAATACTAACCAAACTCCACTACTACGACTTGTGTATTCTTCTCTGTGTTTTCTATTTGGCTTCTTTCTGCTTGTCCTGACGGACTAACTGCATGCTGTGTCCTTTCTGTCCACGCTGTGCTCAAAACCATCTCAAGCTCCTCCCCCGGCGCCCCCGAGACTCGACCCCTCGGCCGTGCGGACCTATTCATGCTAACTTCTCTCTGCTTACTAACAGGAGCGCTAATGCTAACAGGTAAGCTAACAAACCACTACTTGGTACTGCTGAACTCGCAGGTCAGTGCGCTTTTAACCAGCATTGTCCAGCTGTGTGGCATGAGGTAGGAATGTGGCACTAACGTTACAGTAGCAGGCTAATGTACAGATATATGTGTGTCTGGCTGATCTGAGCCTTTTAACTTGAAAACCATTTTAAAAATGTTGCTCCAAGTGACAAACCAACAGAGGATTATCACATAACTTGCAGTTTCTCCCTGCTTTACGGATAATTTTTTGGCCAGATACAAACGTGACTCCAGATGAACGCCAGTGTCTTGTCATTGCTTTGTCACAGTGTCATGAGTCCATAACAGATCAATGTTATGTTTTAACCTGTTTATGCAGCTTCAAAGGAGAAGTCTGGCGCTACTTTATGTTTTTGTTACTGTCAAGGATGAAAAGACCAAAACCAATGATAAATTGATGCAGCTACCAAGTCTGTGTATCCAACGTTTGATATAGTTAATCAGAGATTCATTGGTGTCCGAAAACTACTTAAACCACATGAGACATTTCATTGGATCTCATTGTGATCAGCCCGGGCATTTTATATGATTTTATTGTCGATCCCATATACCTTGCTCACTAGAGTGCAAGATGTGTGTGAATCCACAACAGGAAAAGCTTGTGGGATTTGCAAAAGAGGACCCATATGCAAGCGCCAGAGATAGATGGGTAAAAAAAACTAAAGGCAAGCTTGAATAGCATCAAGCTGAAGTCTAAAATCACAGGCAGGCAACAAAACAGACAAAAACAGGCTGGGACGTATCCAGAAATGAAAGAGAAATACAAAAACCAAACTTAAGTACAAACCTGGAACACAGGCAGCATAGCAGATAACACAAGGACAAGCAAAGTAAGACACTGTTATACAAGGCCAAAGATGTACTTGTGCTTTCAACAGCATTTCCTGGTATGCATGAAACACAGGTGAACAGGAAAAAGACAAAGACAGGAAGTGATAATCCAAAAAAGACACATGAGGCTAAAACTTACAAAATAATCATACATAATAAAGAAATGCTGAGTGTGTTTGAGTAAGGTTTGCTATGAAATACTGCGCCCAGCTGTGGGAATTATTAAGCCTTAGTAGGAAATGAAACTGTATTTGTGATGTGTTTTTAAATCTTCAGTCGAATTTCATGTCATCTCATTTAGACATCTGCTTGTATTGAAAATGTCACAGTAAAACCAAGCAGCAGACACAGACTCAGTCTCTCTCGTCCTTCCTCTCTGACTTTCTCTCTCTTCCAGTGCATTCTCATTACCTATATGGACACATGCTTGCGGCCTTTTGAGAGTGATATGCCAAATCTGGAGAGGGAGTCCTGGGTGCCACCGCGGGAGGGGGGAGGTGTCTCCACCCCTTTCGTCGCCCAGCCTCACCTCCCACCCTTCACCTCTCACCTCTCCTTCGGACACGTGCAATACAGAGGCCATTTCTGACCTTTGAACTCTGAGAGTGCTCATTGGCTGCGCTCGCTGCTGTAAAGGAGACTCATCCCTGTCTCTCCCGGTTTACCCCAGTGCTCCCAGTAGCCTTGTTGTTGTGGTGTTGTGCTCCTGCTCCCCTGGTCTCAGCTGTGGGTTCTTGTCCTGGTTCTAATCTCTCAACGTGGCCAAGTCCAAACCAATCTTCCTGTGTCACTGCATCGTAGGCAACTCCAGAAGTTGGTTAGTGTAAAAACGTTCTGAGGGCATGGTGACAGGTGGTTGATTTGGATTTTGGAATGATGAATACTTGTATAAATGGCAGACCCCACTGCACATTGCCCCTCTACCGGTTATGCAAGGTATTACTCATTTATCGTCTCTGTACATAAAATGGATGACTTATGTTTTTTATAGAAATATATTATATAAATATATATATATTGGAAATATATATGGAAAATAATATGATATCATTGCTGTATGAAACCCAATGCCCTGTATTCGATAGTGACTGTTCTCTCTCTCTCTCTCTCTCTCTTTCTTTCTCTTTCTCTCTGTGTCGGACCTTTGTGTGTCTTTTGCCGTATGCTGTAAGTGTGTGAATTGTTAGTGGGAGGGTCTCACTAAAGAGGGGATGTGTTTCTACAAGGACTCTTCACAGGTTCATGGGTCCAATTTCAAACTTCTCTCTTTGCCTCTTCTCCTGTTCTTTTCCTTTTCCCTCCTCTTCCTCCTCCTCCTCTTTTGACACTATGTAGCTGTTACCTCTCCTCTTTTTGCCTCTCTCGCCTTCAGTATGACACTATGTAGCCTAGACTAGAGAATTATCCTTTAATATGAAGAGTGTGTATGTGTGCGTGTGTGTTTGTGTTTGTATGAGTGAGCGAGCGAGCGAGCGAACGAATGAGTCTGCCCGCTGAGAGGTTTTGTGTGAAAGGCCGACCCCAGCCATGTGACCATGACGTTTCTCTGTGGATGGGTAGTGTGAACACCGTAGCTCCTCTCTGTCGATTCCTGACTTTTTTTTTCTCTCAAATCAAACTGTAAACTGCTGCTCAACATCAGCCAATGATAAACCAGAAAACTGCTCAGAGTGACGGCGGAACTCGTCCGATCCCGCTCCGTCACCTCCCGTTTAAGTTGCCATGTAGACGTGCCAGTGAGCAGTCAGTACTCTTGGCTGACCAACTCCTCATCCAATGAGAACACAGCAAATGAACCAGTGAAGTGCTGGATGGGTGTACAATCTTTTATTTTTTATTATTTAACAGTTTTTCCAAGGTGTCTAAAGGTGTAATGTGCTATGTGGCAGCTATGAGTACTGTGTCTTTATTCCAGGTGTGAAACAATGCTGACAAATCAAGATTTTATTATTTGGCTATTTAAAAAAAGTGAACTGTATTTATGACACTATATAGACATAAGTAAAGCTGTTTTTTAAAGATTTGGATGTTGTGTTACTTTTCAAGTATCTCACCGATGACACACAATGTATTGAAAATGGTCTTTATTGCAAGAATTGGACGGAAAATATCACTTTTTTTCGGAAACATCTACAAATACACAACAATCTTAGTTATAAAAGTCAAAAATAAGTTAGCAAAAAAATAAAAAATAAAATGGCAAATCCACTCTGTAGAAAAAGGGAACGTATTTACATCACTAGCATTCATAACCAGTTTAAATTAAGCAGATCTTGGTCAAAACTGCCATGGTACATATTGGCCCCACAAATAAACTTATGTTTTTTTTTTTAAGCATTACAAAACACACACAAAAAGAATGAAAAGAAGGTCAGGGAAAGGTTTCGAAAAGAGGAAAACTTAAATTAAGTAAAGAGAAAACCAGAGACAGGGATCCACTTTAGAAACTAGGTGTTGGGGTCATGCAGCAAAGTCCTTGAATCTCTAGGTAGACTAAGCTCCTGTAGCTCTGACGCACAGATCTGGACCGCGGGATAAGGCAGGAATAAAGGGAATACAGCCTCGTTGGGAACAGGAGGAATTCAGTTTCACTAGTAGACCCATTTATCAGCATAGTTACAATTCCAATAAATCACTGTTTTGTTTTGTTTTTAATTTTAGCATAAGACACTCAGATCAGTAGAGCTGAAAAAATATATTAGAATTTAGGACGCCTTGTTGGCCAGCTTCGCCAATTTTCGTGTGGCTTTTCGTCAGTGGTTCTGTGGGTCCGCTGTTTGGAGGCTCTACTTAGGAATGTCCATTGGAAAGGCCACAGCTCCATCTGCTGCGGAGATGCTGTTCACGATGGAGGTCAGGGCGCGCATGTTCCCCTGCTCTGGAGAGTCGGTAGCACTCAGGAGATCTGCAAGTAAACCCAGACCCACACATTGAGCATTTGAGCGAGGGTGCACTGATCTGTCTGTGCCGTCTAATGAGACTGCCGTCTGTGTGAAGTGCACTCACCCTCGCTGCTGTAGCTCTGCGTGCACTGCTCGGGAGTGCTGCTCCACTCGGGGCTGCTGCAGCAGGTGCTGCCTGAACTGGGCTCGCTGGACGACGACACCTGTGACCACGGAGATGCACACACAGAAGTTGCTGTCAGTCAATGCGTGTTATGCCACGGCACACCCTGCCCCACACAGGAGCACGGCACACACACTCACACCCCTATCCTATCACTGCGTCCTGTGACAAATACATGTGCTGAATGAATACTGTCTACACACAAGAAACAACACTTTCCATCAGAAAAGCTCAGTTTAGGTCAGTTTGTTATTGTCGTCTCTTTGAACATTCAAATAGCCAAAAACGTTCATAACATCTTAAAACTATAATACTTCTGATCTTAAAAACCTTTTTTGAATGACTGGAAGATAATGACATTGTGTTCTATGCCCAGTAGATAACTGGATACACCATCTTCCCCAACTGAAACCTCAAAACTTTGCCAATTCTTATCAAATCAAGACTCTCAAAGCTTCAGTTTGTCCAGACCGGTTTTACTTTGACCATTTCTCTGATTTTTTGGCTATTAAGTGTCCCTCTTTCTCTACTTCACATTTCACCGTTGTCCTTACATATTCATCCTCTCTCCAAAATGACATCCTTTTCCCTGGGTGTTCTTTCTGTTTGCCTTTTGGCTCAGTGTTCAATGTGATCTCCTACTTCTACTTATCCCTCCTCTGTCCTACTCACTCTGGGTTGGGTCGCGCTTGGTCGGTAGTGCAGTCCCTGTTGTCCCGTCTCAGTGTCCTGCTGGTTGAGGGAAGACACCAGGGCCTGCAGCCTCTCAATGTACTGGATGGCACTCCGCAAGATCTCCACCTTGGGCAGCCTCTGGTTTGGGTTCATCAGGGTGCTCCTCTTCAGAGCATCGAAGGCCTCGTTCACCTTCTTCAGGCGCCTCTTCTCCCTCATCGTGGCTGCCCTTCGACGGTCCATGGTAACCGTCTTCCTTTTGCACAGCTTACAGGCCCAGGGCAGGCACTGGCCCGGGCAGTGGGGCTCGGAGTGAGGTGACAGGCTGGATGGAGAAGCTTTCTCCTCTGTTCCTGCCACCCCAACTCCAACACCCCCAGACAGACTCCCGCACAAGCCCATCATGGAGTTCCTATCCTGGTAGGCGCCCTGGTCATACGCCCCAGGCAGCCGAGAGGGGAAGTAGCTGTCACCCCCCTCGTAGAAGCGCTGGTCGGGGAAGAAGTAAGGGTTGGTCTCAAAAAGCTCCATACTGGACAGCGCTGTGGTCTGAAAGGGGACGAAGATTCCTGCTTCCCCTGGAAACTGCTCTAACTGTATGTTGACTTCTTCGGTCCTGCGCCTTGAGCGTGTGTGTCCGAGTGTAGGTGTGTGTGGCTGCCTTGCCTGGGTTTGTGATGAGGGGAAGACGTGTGTGGAACAACTGGTGTGGAGCAACTGTAGGCTGGCATTTAAACCCCTCTGCCTGCTGCAGGATCACAGGGTTAAATTTAGCACGAGCCCCCAGAAACCTGACACGACGTTTAGCTGTTGCTGCACATCTACACTTCACATCTCTGTTGGGCTCTGCTCTCTAGGGCATTAAGGCCCGTTTATGTGTGTGTGTTTACGTGCCCTTGTGTGGGTCTGCGCTCATGTGTGTCTTAAGAGGCCAGGATATGATCAAGTTGCCGTGGAAATGGGAGAGATAACCTGGGATCAAAGATGCCCGTCTTAATGAGCTAATCCCAGACTCGCGTCTCCCTCCATGACACCATACATGAAGTCCCCTGCCATGGGGGTGGAGGAGGGGGACGGGCGGGCGGCAGGGACAGTCTGGAAACAGCTGTCACTTCTACTAGAAGCCAATGATATACAATGACAAGATGTTGTTTGACTCTGAGTTTGCGATGCAAAGGAAATGAGGCCAGAGATTGTTGTTTACTCAACACTAGGTAACAGATAAACACTTGATGTTGTGACTGAAGGTTCAGAGTTATCAGCTTGATCGATACTAAATGTGTTACAGCTGAGGGGACACAAAAGCTCTTGCCATTGCTGGGTCTTGGTTTTATGTTACCACATTAATATCTTCTGACTCTCCCTCTAAGATGATTGCGCAGTGTGATGCAAGTGACCTTCTGAGTTAAACTGAACTCAGACAGGCCTGTGCAGGAATGGACAGAGCATAGTACAGGAAGCCGAGAACCGAGTTGACACTTGCTCGCGTTACTCACAGAAATCATGGGACAATAATGAGACGACCACGCAGAGGCATGGCCTTCGTTGTCCTGACCTCTTCCACTCAGTCGTAGTGTTAGCCTAGCCACCAGGTGTTAATCCTTCCAGGACATGATTCACCTCATAGCTCACCGGCTAATTCGGACTGGTTTCCGCCAGCGCGGACAAACCGCCAAAACACACACTTCTGTCAGTAGAGAAGTGGCCTTGAATGACAAGCATAGTGTGAGATGTGTTATCCCTGCGTGTCTTTTATCATTAATATTGGTTTATATTGGTTTTACACATACCTTTTCTGTAAACAGCGATTGCTCTCATTGGTAAATCATCTGACGTTCAATAGCATCTTCTTAACGTTAGCAAAAACGTTTTAGTTGGCAAGCTAATGCTAATACAGTTTTTTTGGTTAAAGCAATGTAATTTTAAATGTCACAGTGAAAAACAGCAACATGTAGTAATGTTATTATTTGATTAGTCTGAGCAGACATCTGAGGCAGCTTGTAAACCAGTAGGCTACTTCCCCCTTACTACTTGCAATTCATGGTGTAGGTTACAGCACAGTGCTTAGTTTTATGGTGGTTCTTTTCTGACACACTGAGCCTCTCTGGCCAGTTACCTAGCTAAAGCTTTTGTAGGTATGGGTGAATTTAATATACAGCTGTAGTTTCCCTAAACTCTTGTTACACTAGCCTAGGCCTAGGTAAAACATTTTATTTGTATACCTAATGGGTGGGTAGTTTTTGATTAAAGCAACATAATTTATAATCTAACAGAGAAAAACATAGATTTAGTAACAAATGTTGTTAATGTATTTTTTGTTTATTCTGAGTAAACACCTCCTTAACCACAGTACTACTTCCTAGTTGCAATTTCATGGCGTACGTTTTAGTGCATTGCTCAGTTTTTTTTCATCACTTCTCTGCAATAAAAACACTTTCATTTTGCTGAGTAATATTGCCTTTTCACAGTTGTGGACTGATATCTGCCCCACGTGACGAGTAACTTTTTTTTTACACCACAACACGATAAGCATGTTGTTGTGTATGTAATTGTGTCAGTTTCTGGGTCACTGTATTGTTTATCCTGGGGGTAGTTTACCGGCACTAAATGGAACAGAGCTGTAATCATTAAAATTAATTACACTTGTGATTTTTCTTCTATTACAGCTTTGCAGAGAAATTGCTTTTAGAGAGTGATCTTAATGGGATTCTTAATTAGTGCTTTATTAAAGGCAGATATGAGGGAGCTAAAATAGATGTCAAGCACACACAAAGCGCTGGCAAGCAAGACAAATGTAAAGCATGCTGTCTGCTCCAGGTGCCTAGTAAGAGTCCTTAATGTGGTGGGCTATTTGACAGAAAAAGTCATATTTATCAATTAACTGTCCTGTTCCTATATTAACTATTTTTATCTATTCTTGTATTCCTAACTTATGTTTCCTCATTTTAAGGTTTTAATAAGTCAACAGTCACACTAAGACAAGAAATATAGATGACTATAAATCGTTTGTCTGTCAGAGGTTGGTGAATCTATCCCCCTCCATGTAAAATGAAATGACTTCTTGATACAGTCAGGGGGGTCAGCGCTGGGACGCAGTGGTCTGGCAGCACTGCGGGCAGTGCATTGTGGTCCAGCTCTTGGCTGTGGGCTCCCGTTTGGGGTCGAGGCGGAGTGCAGAGTGGAGGCTTGGCGCAGGGCTGCGGTGGGCTGTCAGGTTAGTCTGTGATGGATAGTCACTGATGGTGGAGCGAGTACAAAGACGCCTGTGTTGCTCTCAGGGGTACAGCAGGGAGGGGGTCTGCAGTGTGTCAGAGTCACTCATAACCCTCTGTCATCTTAACCCATTGTCAGCAGAACCAGAGACCTCTGTGCGTGTGTGCGGTAGTAAGTGTCCGGCACACACTTGTGTCTTCTCAGCATTTTGAAGTGAACACTTGAGATGCAGCAAAGCAGAGGATCGGCTGTTTGTTTACTTTGTGAAAATAGTGTACATGCTGAATCCTCATTCAGTCAGATTACACTCAAGTGATATAATTTATCTTTACCTGTTCCCTCACATGTAAGACCATGATGAAATACATTTTAATGTCTGTAATCACATTTGATTTGAGCCTAAAGTGCACATCTATTGATGGAACAAGTAAAGATCTCAGAGGAACTGACAAACAGCAATAAACCTTCAATTTGCTGTAAAGCAAAAAAAAATATAACAGTGATTTAAAACAGTCAAAGCCGAATTATTCACAGAAAAATAAGATATATTGATCACTCAAAATCCACTAGAGTGTGTCCACGAGTGTGTATGTGTTTATGTGTGTGTGCTGTGTAGCAGGGATTGCCCCGTCACTGGTAACACTGTTCCACTTCTCCTCAGTGACAAGCAGCAGCACATCGTGAGACAGCTGAGCAGAGGGGGAGGAGGGGGAAGGGAGTCAGTCCTCCTCACCCCAGGTTAGCCTCAAGATCATCACTGACCTGGAGAGCTGTCATCCGAGTACAGTCGGGAAATCTCAGATATGTAAGAGGAGAGTAGCATAACAGCAGCAGAGGGGTGTTGATTAAGGATGGATAAACAAGGATGTCTATCCAGTTAGATATAATATAACATACAACAACAACAAAAACAAAAGTGAACTACATTCAATGACATACATGTGTTTGATGATGCTACATTTTACATGTCCTGGTTTTTCTTCCACGTTTAAAAGAGCTGTATAATTTGGTACAAATTAAATCATATGATTATTTGAGTGACTTTAGTTTTGATGAGTTTATAATGAAGCTGAAATCTGAGCCTAATTGCTAGAAAATCTGACTGACTTAAACCCAAGTAATTTATCATTAGAAACCTGCTGTGCTTGCGTGTGGACATTTTTTTTTTCTACATTTTTCTATGTTCATCAGCTTTTCCCTGCTGTACACTAATGGCAGGAGTCTCCAGGTGAGCTTTCAAGTATTTCCTCTGCCAAGCAGGTTATGTTTCCATGCATGTCAGTTAATTAGTTTGTTAGTTGGTTTGTTGGAAGGATTAATCAAAAACTACTGAACAGATTTCCACCAAACTTGGATGGAGGATGGGTCCACTACCAAAATTGACCTTGGACATCGATTTTTTTCTTTTGTGGGGATCTGGATAAAAAGAAGGATCCAGGAATTTCTACTATTTTTTCTCTAACTCTCCAAGATAGGGCACTTTTCAACATTTTCAATGATTTCTCAAGGAACAATGCTCGGATTTCAAATAAAGGAATCAGATGTTTTTTTGTCTGGAGACTGTTTGGCCTTGGCGGAGGAATACGCCCTGCTGAGTGCCATTCTAATTTGAAACTGATTCATTTCAAGAGTACCAATTGAACACTGTCTCCGTTTTCATTCAAATTACAACCAAAATTCAATGCTCTCCCCAGGTTCCTTTACAAGTTCCTTGTAAATATAAACTGTATAGTCATCAGTACATTTCTTGAAAACTATTTAGAAACTCTAAGACTTATTTTGTTACCTTTTTTGGAACTTTTGCCACCGAAAGACCCATTTTCATGAAAATGTTCTCATTCATTTGTACCTATTTCTCGAGCACATTTAGAAAACAACAGTTGACCAAAGTGCCGTATGACCAAAAATTACCGAAGCCAGAAAACTAAACATAAGAAACACATCAGTTTAAAAGACAAGAGTACAAAAACATAATAAAAATGAAAACACTATGAGATAAAGAGGCAACTTGTTTGTTTCAGAGTTTGGGAGCTTCAGCTGCAGTTTCTGTCTCGACCTCTGATACTTTTCTAAAACAGAGGGCAGAGGCCTCGACCCTTGCGTATGTGATGAATATGTGATGAAAATGCCTTTAACATTAACATGGGAATTGACACGTTCCAGTGATACAGTTGATTAAAATTGGAAGGAAAAAATGTTTAATTTCTGGGTTTAAACTTGAGTGTTTCTGTATGAACCCTGACGCTGCTCTGTTTGAGGTCTGGACTCGTGCAATAATGTTACGGACTGATTAACTGCCTTCTGAAAAGGACACGGTCACCATAGTGACAGCAGCAGATGCCCAAGTGTGTCGCCATGATAACGCCAAGTCTACGACTGAAGCCTTTGATATCAGATTTCCGTACAGCACAATGCAGAGCTCTCTTCTTTCCGATGATGGTTCATTTACACCGACTACACCACATGATGACAAGCAGTGTACTCCCCCCGAGGTGATCATAGACACATCACAATGAAAGCAAATCAATCCACTCTGAAACAAATGAATGGGAGCAGTCAGAGCTGATTACTACTCCACCGCGCGCCACTATTTCTGTTGAGTAATGAACCTTACATAAGCTTACAGCGCTGCACCATTTGAGTGATGTCTAAAGGTGATGTGACACTACTACGGCCCGGGTAATCATCGGGAGAATACTCCCATTCATTCCTGCTCAGAATGAAGTGCCCCCACCTGTGTTTTCACAAGGCTCTGGAGGCCTGGAGAAAGCTTTCTAAGTCAGGGGGGAAACAGTAGTTCTGTAGCCCGACCACGCTGCTGCTCACTGGGGCTTTTATCGCGGAGTAATCCCCTACAACAAACAGAATGGCCGGCATGTGCATACGCAGCTGTCGCAGTCTTAGTGCAAGTGGTGTCATGTTAAATCACAGGAATGGACTGAGCCCCTGAGCCATCCGCTGCCCTTCCCTCCGCTGGCATCCCACTCACTGCGAGGCTCCAGCACACATGGACAAACAACCATACATACTCATACCTACATACATAACCCACTTCCCTCTTACATAGTTTGCAGCACATGGTGGCCCTAAAGTTATTTACTGTAAATAACCTGTGCTCCTCTGATACAAACATCCACATTAATGACATGGCATATATTCCAATGGTGCCACAGATTGTATGACAAACGGGGCTGGGGGGGTTACTTTGAAAACGTATTCCCACACAATTACCAATTACCTAATAAAAAACTGAATTAGTAATGTAATCCAAGCATCACAATATTAAAGTCATGTAACTTTCCATTACTTTGGATTACCTCAATACCAAACAACATATAATGAGCATGTCTCCTATTTTACTGAATGTATCTGCGCTCTAACAACAGCTGTTTTCCTGTAACTTTACTTGAATTCCATCACCTTTATTGTACCATGATTATGTAATCCCATTACATATATTCCATTACTCCCCAAGCCTGATGATGACCCAAATTAGGCACAACAGGCTAGAAAACACAACACATCCATTTTTGTGAGACTGACACTTCCACTTAAGTTATTGATGGAATGGAACTAAATATTTTTTACTCAAGTACTGTGTCGCTATTTATGTAAAATTCTGAAGTATCTGAGTATTTCCATTTTCTGTTACTTTATACTTCCACTCCATCAAAATTGGAAAGAAAAAAGGGCAGGGTTCGAGTCCCACTGATGTGGAGTGTGCGTGTTCTCCCCGCACTTGCGTGGGTTTTCCCCAGGTTCTCCGGTTTACCCAACCATCAAAAACATATTCACTTGGTTGATTCTCCAGTCTGTATGCTTGGCCAAGGCACTGGCTATGATCTGGAGTTGGTCCCCGGGGATGTGCACACTCTGCCCACTGCTCCCTTGGGATGGGTTAAATGCAGACTACCAGTCTCACCTTGTTGTACTTTGTATGATCTGAATGATCAAATAAAGATTCTTCTTCAAATAATGATTCTATCTTTATCTTTCCTCCACTACATTTATTTGATAATTTTAGTTGGATTCCAATAATTGACAAGGGTGATAATCAGTTGACCCATAGCATACAGTATATACACAAATGTGTGTATATCTATAATTTACTTTTATGTGTATTTTTGATACTTTAGTACATTTATTGCCAGAGGTTTACTATCAGGTTTGGGGAGTAAAGTATGCATGTAATGGGATAACGTAATCAGGATACAAAAAGTGACCTGTATTCTGGTAAAGTTACAGAAAAAAAGGATGTAATTAGATTACAGACACTCGGTGAAAAGAGGGATGGCTGCTAGATTACAACTTTTAATAAGAGTGATAGACAGGTCTGTAACTGTGCACATGTGCACACGTGACGAGTCACACACTTACAGAAAACACATTTGTTAGTAAGATTAAATAAAAGTCATCCTATTTATATTTCATAGTTACACTAATATAATATCACGATACTTGGATTATGTTACTGACTGCATTTTTTAAACAAATAATTAGTAACTGTATCAGAATTCATTTTGTTACTTGTACTCAAGTATGACTTTTGGGTAGGAAGGTATCTGACAGGGTGAAGCGTAGCCCTCATAAATATATCCTGCTTAATCAGAAGGCAATTTACACCTTGACGTTGCCCAAGTGTAAACCACAATGAGCATAGCTCCTCCAGGAGACACAGCTGAATGCCGTCTGAGGCCAGCTATGTGTGTGTGACTGCAGAGTGTTGTGAGCTCTGTGTGGACGACTATGCGGAAACTATGCCCTGATCCCAGTCAGCCCGGCCTTTCAGTGTCATCTTCCATATCTGGCCTCCTGCTGTGGGTACAAGGGAGGAGAAGCTCTCTATGTTCCCCCACTATTCTCTTAAAGTGTCACATTTCTGACATTATTTATCACTACTCTTAGTTTAAAATGATCTGTCTTTATGCCTGTTTCTCTATTCCGAGCTTTGTTTTTCTCTGGCTCCACTGACCTTCTCCCATGTCACCAGTGGGACAAATTTAGCGGCCTGGTTTCTGGAGCGACCAAATAGTCGGACACAACAGAGGGAAAGTGTGTGTGTGTGTGTGTGTGTGTGTCCATGGAGGTGAGAAAGAGAGGTCCTGGCTACAGATACCGTTACAAACATCCAGACACACAACCAGAAGAAAGCAAAGAAGGGTAAACAGGCTCAGGCTCGCCGCCCTGGAGGTATGCAGCAGACGAAGGACACAGGAAGAGAGTGACACAGAAGTATTACGTATATTTATAAAGGTGCTTCAAAGGTATGAGAACATTAACAATGATTAGAGTCAGTCAGAGCAATAAAATCATAAGTGTGGACAAAAACATGAGAACAATGTTCGACAGAGGGCTTCAGTCCTAACTATTTTCCCTCTAGGAAGTATTGCATACGCCATAGGGGATAAAGAGAGAATGTGTTAAGTTATTCTGGGATGTTGGGATGGAGGTACTGTCGCCATGGAAACATGCAGATCCCTTACCACTCCCTAGACTGAGCCATTCTAGAGCTGCCAAGCTGTGGGTGCCATGTCACCAGGGGTGTTATGCCATTCTTCGTCTCTACGCTGTGTGACATGCCAGACGCCGCGGTCAAAGCGGTCTGTGCCACTCTTGAATTAGACGCAGAGCGAGGGAAAGATTTCAGTGTGACCGTCACAAGCACTTAATACTGTAGTGAAAATCACAGGGAGGACAGCAACACCCACCTACCTCTGCCCTATGCAATGTGTGCCAGAGGTGGAGTGTATTAAAGAGCTTTGTTTACATGTGAGCACAAATGAAAGAAGATTGTGCTTAACTTGATTTATTAATTTTTTGGGATACTTTATATTTGTATTCCATTACATATTACATTACAAATATGATGTATTGCTGTAGATTAAACCACCTGATACAATATCAAATTAGAGCAGTAAGGATTTGTTGATGTATTGATTGGTTGATAGACAAAAACTATGCAAATATTTATGATAATTGATTTGTTTGGGTAGTTTTACTTGAAAAATTGATTTAAGTGTAAGCTTGTGAAAAGTGAAAAATCCTGCTTTCTTGTCTTAAATCATGGTAAACTGAGGCTTGGACAATTGATTGGACAAAAGAAATCAATTGAAGTTGAAGTCACTTTAAAGGGTGATTTCACTCATTTTTACTGCATCAAAAAGGATTTATAAATGACTGTGCCTGCACTCCTATGAAAGCACTCATATTCATCAAAAAATTCTGAATGGGCAACATGTACATGTCATTCATTATAAGACCATATATCACGTTAGATCTAGTATGTTGTAAGTCATAGATTTAGTCCTTTCCTGGTTTTAAAGGCTGCATTAAAGTACATTTCTGAATTAACTAGACTGCTCTACTTGTCTTTACCAACTGACTCATTATATCCACATTGCTGATGATTATTTATCAAACTTCTCATCGTATTTAAAGCTTTATTATATAAATAAAACAGCAGCAATAGTCATCCCTACAATATCAAGTTTAAAACAGTGATATTTGCTTTTTTTTCTCCCCATCTTTGCATTTATGAAGTGCTATTAAGTGGATTTCAAAATATCGAGATAAATATTGTGTATCGTGACATAGCTTGGAAATATTGCAATCTCATTTCAAGGCCATCTTGCCAAGCGTACACGATATCCTGTGGGATTTAGTGGCGTCCTTCAGATGGACAGTTTCACAGGGGACTTTCCACTCAGGAAAAATTCCCTATTGAGTAATTGTTATCTAAATAACACCCAGGGTAAGAAGGCAGTGGAGCTACAGCAACATACAGTGCAGAGGGCACAGAGGGTGTCTGTCCCACTTCTGGACAAGAGGACTAAAATAAGGCCGACACAGATAAGCAAGCAGAACAGTGAGTAAGCAGAGGAGAGTTGCAGGTGCTGGAGTCCAGTCAAGAAGGAGAGGACACACGACAGCTGGACTGTCATACAATGACTTATTCTTCAGCCAAAACACACACACACACACACACACACACACACACACACACACACACACACACACACACACACACACACACACACACACACACACACACTTCACTGTACATCAACTGTCCCTGTGGTCACCAAGTGAACTAAATAAAATAATCAACTCCGGACTCTTTATTGCTTTACAAAACAATTATTTTATTCTGTAACAAGTACAAAAAAAAAGCCCAACTATTAGCTGTACCATGTTGGAGTACATTAGTCTTCGTCAATAATTGCAACTAATTAAGTCTGTCATTCTGAACGTGGATTAACTGTTAAATAGGTATTGAGCACTTTTTTATGAGGTCTGTATTTAGAGGAAGTTTCTGTCCGTTCTTATTTCACATCGGTGCTGATAAATACAACAGGCTACATTAATCTTTTATAGATTTTAATACAGCTAATATATCTCTTACACCAGCTCAGTGCTGGATCTACTCACAGCAGGAGGCATGCTCTATATATGCATCACATGTCATTACTGGCACTGTACAGCTTCTGTGGGCACCAGATACAATATTGAGACTTCTCCCCACCTACTGGCAGAAAGAGCAAGCGCAAGTAAAGAGCAGACTATATTTCCCTCTATGCTAAGCAAAGCCAAGAGTTAGATGCTTTCTGTCACTGGACATCTTACTTGTGAACACACTGTATATATAGACAGCTCAGCAACAGTATGTATGTGCTCCAAGTTATACAATCTTCAAATAAAGCAGAACCATCAAAATAAAATCTATTATATACAAATTAAGTTCAACGTCATTACATGGCAGTGTAACGCTTAAATCAATCCCCCAAATCCAAATAAGTACTACGCGATCTTGTTCGCAGATTCGGTAACTTAGCCGGTTTCCTTTCAACTTTCTGTATAACTTTCAAACTAATTTTATCTCAAAACCGCATATTAGAACTCTGCAACAACTGAGCTGTTTTTCTGCTTCATCAGAGGTGGTCATCTCAACAATTAAAACAGATTCATAAATAAATTAAATACAAGATATACAGAAATTGTTCATTCATCATAATTCCAGGAAAAGGTATAAAGTAAGTACCCTTTTCTGAATGATAACAATTTAAACTTTAACCAACAAATATGAAACATTAGATACTGCAGGCATAACTATCAGAGGCTTGGCAATTGTACATATTGAATACATATTAATATCGAATTACTACCCGAAGAGGAAATTACAGTAAATACTTCAGCTGTGCATTCTCAAGCAGGTTAAATTCTACTTTTTAACTTTTTAAAATACTATGTTGAGAGAAACAGGACTTAAACGACCACATTTGTATTTTACAGTACATTCACTTATGCTGAGAGATTTCATATTTTTAAGAAAAAGCTTCTGAGGATACTTTCATGGAGCTGCAGCGGCTGAAAAAGGAAATTCATGGTTTTAAGACTCTTTCCTGTTTTTCCTTCAATCTTGTCTTCATAACTCAACTCTCTGAGCCAGAAAAACCTAAGAGGATAAAAATAAAAGGGTGAACAGAGAACATATCTGTCCAGAAGATGCTTGAAAAAAATTTGATTGTAGTAACATACCTGCGCTGACTTTTCCAGTTTTGCCGAGATGAATGAAGTGAATCTAAAGAGGAAAGAAAATCAAACAAAACTGGCAGATCTAAGGCAAGCACTAGTTTCTAAATGGCACCATTCAACAATGCAATGCAAAATTCAGTGAGCCAATTTGATAGCCTGAAAAACAAAACAAAACAAGCCTTCATAAAATCAAATAATACCTCCCAAAAAGTCTTAAGTGATCTTCTAATAAATAAATAAATACTTCTGCCTTTGTGTGTGTCCCTTATTTAAATGTGGCACCAAAACAAACATTTGGTATAACAAACTCCTGTGTTTCATCTAGCAATACTTCAGTGGCAGTGTGATGCAAAATAAACCATGCAACCAAGAGCAAGCTTTACCAAGTGCTATACTTTGTGTATATCTGTCTAGGTTATAAAGGTAAGGTGCACATTTTCTGTGTGTGTGTGTGTGTGTGTGTGTCAGAGTGTGTGTGTACCAGAGTGCATGCAGCGGTGTGGTTGAATGTGTGTTATATTATGTTATTTAGTTGCCCAGAGACTGACAGATGTGTGTGCTTGTGTTTGCGGGCTTTTATAGAATGAATATCTTAATAACTTTTTGAATTATCTTCCCACACCCTGGACAAGGAGCTTGGAACTTGTGTAGCCTCCTTGCACATGGGAAACAGGTTAGCAGGTGAGCCGTACGTCCGTGTATTATATTTCCATTGCGTGGTCGCACTCGACAGAGCTTGCAAGGCTCCAACAGTGCCTCAGGCCTAACTTCTTCAACCTCCATCCCCAGATTTTCCTGACTGTCCCCGTCTGAGAGCTGCTCATCCTTGAGGAAGCTTGAGGGCCACTGTGCCTGGCTTTTCCCTGTAATCATGGTGGGCAGGGGTCGGTCAGCTGTGGAGTGGGAGGGCAGGATAACAGGGTCAGACACCGTCCTGCTGCAGTCTGGGACATCAATGCCAGTGTCGCTGTCATCTTCTTCATCATGGGTGGTGAGCGAGCTGCATGCTGGGATGTCAGGAACAGAGAGGGAATGGGCGAGTCGAGGGACATCTTTGTACCAGTTCTTACGTAGAGCCCAGCAGCGAACACAGTACCTCTGGTTAGGTGTGTTATACTTCCTGCACTCTGTGCACTGCCACGCATCCTGAGGGATAAGGGAGATATAAAGTCACACATCTGTGCTTTACAAGCTACAACTACAACCAGCTAAACCTACAACATATAGTAAAAAAAATGATGATACCAATCAGCATTATCAATCAATCAATCTTTATACCTTTCAATACTGCATTTATGATGCTTTTCAGTACTTATTTCAGGCTGTGCTTTCTGGCTCTCTCTTTTCTCCAGTAGTGCGTTGGCACACCATAGCCACACGCAGTGCCCACATAGGCCCACCTCCTCTCACTCTTCTGATTATGGTCAAAAGTAATTTAACGAAGATGTCATTGTGCTACACACACTAGACAAGCCTTGTTATATTTTCATTTGAATGAAAATTAACATTTTAGGTTTTCATTGTTGTGTTACGCTACGCATTGTTTTTCACAGTTAAGCGTATTTAGTATTGTGACAACAGGTGCACACACCTGTGTAGAGATTTCTGTGTCAGTGTCATCACTGAGACACTGCGAGTCCTCATCTGGCTCCTCCTGCATCTGGATAAATACACAAAACATGTGATCAAACATCAAATAACATTATCCTCTAAACAGGAAATGCAAAATAATTAATTAACCAATCATTTTAATAGTTAGCATGAGCCTGACCTAACAAAAGATGACAAAGTCTAAAACTCCTACCTCTCGATCCGCTTTCTCCTCCTTCCCTGCGCCTCCTCCATCATCATCCTCAGGCGGAGGCTCCCCTTCTCCTCCGCTTCCTTCCTCCAGCGCAGCCTCTTTCATCTCCACACTCACCTGTTCACTCTCGCCCTCAGTCAGGAACCAGAGGTCATCTGTAGTGTCTGACACAATGGCTGTGTCCTCTTCCTGTGCAGGAGACAGCTGACACATCAGTCAGACCACCACTGTTACACTCCAATTTATGCCATTTGACATCAAGTAATTGTGTGAACAGCTTTAAGTGCTGTTATTAAGAGTAACTTTCTAAGAACACATAAGGTTCCTTACTTGGTTAGTGTGGATATCAGTGGAGCCATTGCTCCTACGGCTGTAGTTACTTCGGAGATTACCCAGAAACCACCAGGGTAGGCCAGAGAGGTCCCACTCGTCCAGAGTAACATCCAGTTTGGGCCGTTTGCAGGCTGACCGTGGCAGGCCTTCCAGGGAGTCTGGAGAGATTTTGAACAGTTAAAACTAGAATTCTGAGCAGGTCTTGTCAAGAGCATATACTGCTGAGCATATAACAGTTTGCCCACCATCATCTGGCTCCCGAGGTCGTCTCTGGGAGGGGGTCTGCAGGAGAGGCACGTCACTGACAGCCTCCAGCCCTGCTTTGACCAAACCTCCACACAACTACAGAGGGAGGAAGGACAAAAATTAGAACATGGAGCCGTAACTGGGCACATGGAGGACTCGCAGTTCCTTTTCAAGAAGGCCTCTGGGGATTGGGGTGGTGGCACAGGGAACAGGGGGCTGGGCAATTAGGGTACGGGCCAGTGGGGAGGGAGGTCAAGGCAAATTTAGGAGATAAGAGTTACTGAAACTGTGTGGTTTGTAAAACAGGAGAGACAGAAAAAGAGCAGGAAGGAGAGTCAGTGTTCTAATTAGCACGGTAATGAAATCAGAGAGTCAAAGATTTAAGTCCAGTTTTAATATGTCGTATGTGCAAACTAACATAAGGACTTATTCTACGATATGACCCATGGACATAAACTACAAGATACATTTATGTAAAAGTTGAAACAAAGTATTTACATATCAGAAAGGCAGAAGCAGAAAGAAATTAAAATGTCTCTCATTGTTTACAGCTAATCACAGCTGATAGACTGAAGAAAAAAACGTATTGCAAATTTGATTAGAAATTAAATTTAAATCCGACTGTAGCTCAATGTGGTCACTCAGCAGATGCTTCAAGGTAGATTTGGGAGGGAATCGGAGAGAAGGGTGTAGGAACAGGGGGGTGGGTGAAATGTTTCAGGTTATTGTCAGGCCTGTAGCTGGATCAGGATCTGTGAGCCTCCAGTTCGGAGCAGAGAAGAGAACTCTGACACAGACAGAGAGAGTGACTCTGCCCCCCATCCACTGGGTGGTGCTGGTGGTTTACAAGCAGGTGCTGAAAACACCACCAGACCAAACCAAGGATGGGGTCGTACAGAGACGGTGCCACTCTGTACAAATGCACACCAATGGAGACAGCAGACCTGACCTCCCCTCCTCATTACACACAACCAGACAGCAGCTCGCTTTAGTCTTTCCAATCCACACAAATCATGGTGATATGAGGTGTGTCTCACTTGCATTTTGCCGTACTTAATTCTTGATTGTTGATGTTCTGGAGCACTTTGTTGTTAAATGTCTGTCATTAGTGGTATATTTTCTGTTGTGGTTGTAATTAGAGTTTCACAGACAAAAAAGAGAAATTCCAAAAGGATTATTAACAAAACTTCATAACTTAAATAAATAACCAATCAGTGGAAGTCACATCTTATGACAAAAAGTCAGTTTGGTGCTTAAGTTTGTCAGTCCTGTCCTTTTGTATACAAAAGTGTTGTGTGTAGTGAGGTGGGAAAGGTTGGGGGGTCTGTGTTTCTCCTTAGCACCATGCTTCAGCTTTACCTGACCACGATCCTCCACTCCGCCATCTACACATTCACGGCCCACAGAAAGATTCTCTGCAGCGTCTGCATTTCAGATAAGACACAGTAACAGAAAGGACACCCCCACCCTTTAATTATAGCATCATACACTCTCTCACTACGGCCTTCTGCTGTGGCTTTGTAGGTCAAGCTGGAAAATAGCCTTCTCCTGGTTCCTGCATCCCCAGAGATGCACTATCACAAGCACTCACAATTCACAGCAAAGACTGAATTTAGAATATACTGAAGGAATAGGGTGGTGAAATAATCACCACTCTTCACTGCAAATCGTAACAGGTAAAAGATCCAAGTGAAATAATGATTTCATCAAATACAAAAAGGGAAGAGAAAAAAAGAGACAATTGAATTTCATGTCATCACAAATGTACAATGCACTAACTGGACATAGTTTATCGATGTATATTGTGTGTACTGCTAATAATGCCCCCAGACAGAAATATTATTTCACATAGAGTATGAAAACGGCATTAAATGATTGTGAGACTTACCAGAACAACCAAGCACAACTAAGTACTTCTTGAGCATTTCATACACCGGGCTGTAAAAGGAGAACGTAAGAGTTTAGAATGCAAAATCTTATTCGGATGTGTGAATCTAGACTTATAGTCCACCATTACTGAGTGCTGACCATTCCGGTGTGGGTGCATACCTCGGGTTTTTGACGGAGAAGCTCTCCACCTCCAGCAGCTCTCCCAGAGGATCATCCTGGCAGTGGACGATGTGCTGCCTCTGTTTGTCATACAGTTGCTTCCCCATGATGTACTGACCCAAGTAGTGCATCACCTACGCAATAGGCAGGTTAATAGATATTGCAAGGCATGTATATGGCATATTTTTACTTTCATGAACACCGTGTAAAGGACTACTAAACCCAGGAATTATCTTTTCTCTGGTGAGCCAGTGTAACAGGCTGCAAGCCTACTTGACATTACATCTGACAGCTCACCTCTTTGAGTGTGAAGACTTCTTCCTGGGCTCCGGCAACACGCAGAATCTGCAGGAGCGGGGCCTTTGGCTGTACCTGGGGGCGGGGGGACAGAAGCAACATTTAGCATAAAATACATATTGCATTATTTATATTGGATAACTGTTCATGTAAATAGCTGCTGTAAATGTCGTACCTGATTTCCCTCTCCAGGTAGGGTCCTGCATGATGAGCTTGATGCTAGAGTCTGGGGTGATAGCGAGCTCATACTAAAGGAGCAAAGTCTGAAATCCAAAATTACAACATGTCAGAAAACGAACCAGCCTTCAAATTCCCGATCAATATCATCACATAACGCTGGTGCGGTTAACACCAACGCACAAAAACAAGTCAAGTTATTGTTAGCTTGAGATATGTAATTAGGTTATATTTAATGGGAACACCTACGAGGTTGACACATTTCAGTGCAGTCAAATACCTAATGCCAACACAGACTGCGCCATGATAAGCTACCAGACAGCTGCCTGGATGGAGTCGTTATAAAGCTCCACCATTACTTTTGTCTTCAAATAACAAGGACAAAAATCCTGACAAGCCGAGCGAGCTCCACGTTGACTGGGCGGATGTAGCGTTAGCACAAATAAAGCACAACTGCCACCATAACTAGCCAGTTGCATGTGAAGCTGAACATCTGGGGAACACTAGCAGGTGACAAATCTGCTACAGCTGCTAGCAAACGTGTTAGCTAACGTAACCACAGTGCTAACGCTAGCTGGCTAGCTGTTTCCTGAACAATACGTTCGCTGACAAAGAGCTCACCGTGATGAGTTGACATTACTTCACTGCCGCTACATTGTTCCACACGCACTGTCGCCTTAACACGCAGCCGACATCTTATAAGTATTCATGGTATAAGTAATAAATGTGGGGCTTTCAAAAGTGGCTCACTCTAACTTACAGATATGCAGTTATGCTAACTGAACTACAGATTCAAATCGACGAATATGGCTTCAGCACTTCCGGATGCACGGCCACATCAGTCACGAGTGTGGCGCCCCCTACTGTTGGAGAGCTCACACTGAGGGTGGCATCGTGGCCTCTGCTGATAAAATACTGCCTGATAGCACTGAGAGCATTAATTCAAGTTATCAGCCAGTTCACAGGCCATTAACAGAGGTGGGAAGTTCTTTTTAAAATATGAACTAAAATGGCTCTCAGCAGAGTGCATACCTCCACCAAGGCCCAACAGTCTTCTTATGCACTCACTGACATACCAGATAACAAAATATACCTGCATTTTTTCCATCAAGAAATTCAAGAAAATGTCAAAAAAAATAAAATAAAATAAAATAAGAGAAAAAGAAAAAATAACAAAAATTAAAGAACAAACGCCCCTTCTCCAAATGAAAAGAAAATGAGATAAAATATTTGAGCAATCCTCCAGGACGGACCCAGCCCCACCCGCCTCCGTCGTCCTGTGTGGCTCCCCAGTCGACTCTATGGAGTCCTGCCGCTTCCTGGGCACCATCATCACCCAGGACCTAAAATTGGAGCTGAACATCAGATCCCTCACCAAAAAAGCTCAACAGATGATGTTCTTCCTGCGGCAGCTGAAGAAGTTTAACTTGCAAAAGACAATGATGGTGCAATTCTAGACTGCTATCATCGAGTCCATCCTCACCTCCTCCATCACTACCTGGTGCACTGCTGCCACTGCTAAGGATAGGAGCAGACTGCATCGTTTCATACGCTCTGCTGAGAAGGAGATTGGCAGCAACCTTCCATTCCTTCAGGACCTGTACAGCTCCAGGGCTTTGAGGCCTGCAGGTAGGATTGTGGTTGACCCCTCCCATCCCGGTCAGACTTCTTGGGACTTTCCCCTCTCGCAGGAGGCTGCGGTCCATCAGGACCAAAACCTCCTGCCACATGAAGTTTCCTCCCTGCTGCTGATGGGATCCTTAACAGGTCCCAGGACCCCGACCCCCACTGACGCTGACACTTGCACTCCTGCACTCCACCCCTTGTATCCAATTTTTGTAATTTTTAACAATCTCTTATTTATTTATTTTTTTTAATCTATTTTGTCATTCCTTGTACAGTTCTCCTATCTTAATTTATCAATCAACCCACACTTCTGTCTCTGTTTATACTATTTATAATATAATGTATATATAATAGTCATTGTTTTTTTATTGTTTATTGTCTTCAATGCATGCACCTTATTCACCAAGACAAGTTCCTTGTTGGTGTAACAGCCTTCTTGGTAATAAATCTGTTTCTGATTCCGATTCTGATTGTCTGGACCCAAACAAACATTTAAGGATGTCTATTCTGGGCCCATCCTCCATTCTTCCAGGTTTAGTGGAAATTTGTTCAGTAGTTCTTGTGCAATACTGCCAACAAACCAACAGACACAAAACCATAATCTCCTTGGGGGAGGTAATAAAGCCAACCTTTTATAAACGATGCCTTCTTTCGAGCAGTCCAAATATGGCTTTTCCTTAAATATTTACTAGCATAGTAATGTCAGCCAGTATCTACAGGAAGCAGCTAACACACTTATTTCTAACCTGCCAGCTCTGAATACACGGTTAACACACTATCATGTTTATTGCCTTGGTGTAGCGTGTTGTGACAGCAGGAAGGAGTGCATATGTCCTGGTGCATTATCATTATTATTCCCCCTTCAAGGTTGTAACAACACCAACAATACACTGAACTTTAAACCAGTTGAAATACTTCTCACACATTAATGCAGTAATAATCAAACACTTTGTTAGAAAATCACTTCTTCGTAATGACTACTTGTGCCTTTTACAAGTTAGTGGGCTGTACTGTGTTACAGACATGCGTTTGAATAATTTTTATTGTAAGACCCTGAATTAAGCATTATACTATTTGTACAAAAAAGAGCATCAACAAAACTGTAACATATCTGATTTGATGGAAACGAGAACATGTTATTTCACTCAATAAATGCAAACATGGTTGTGAAACATTTGTGCTACAGAACAGTTTAATTCAGAGATACATATCTCTGATATCCTAGCAAACAGTAAAGAAAACGAGATGGAATGAAGATCACACATCATGGCCCTCACACTTTACAAACATTAGATGTACAAGGAGGCACAAATGCAACTTTTTTCACAGATCTGTAGATACAGTGCAAAAATAAATCATTGAATCCAGTAAATATCAGGCTTTGTTCTTACTGACACTTGTGTAAATAAGGAAGCAACAAGCATATGAACTCGCTCCAGTTGTCCACCCAACAGTCCTTGAGAATATGCCTCTATATTAGGCCAGCTTATTACAATAGCTTATTGGCTGGGATATTATTGACTCTGCTGGAGAAAACAAGCATTGGCCAGAAAGCAAGCACGCGTCAAAAGATACAGCTCTTACGATGCAGATAATGGAACTGGTAGCCAGCCAACATCGTCTAAACAATTCATATAGCACAGCAGTGTCTGTTGAGAACAAGGTATAACTCAACTTAATACAGTCTGTGACCTTCATCGCCACCAGACACATTAATCTGGTCAATTACTTCAGTTATTGTGGATATTTTGCAGTTATTGTGAAATGTTGGGAGGCAACAATATCTCAGAAACAGTCAACACTGAGTAATTGTAGCTTTAAGAAAAAAAAGGGTCAGTTGTGACTGTTTCTTTTCTTGTCATTATTAGTAATAGACACAAGTGAGCATGGTCTCTAAAAAACACTTGATAATCTTGATTGCATTCAGATCATTAGAGAAATGCATACTGGTATTGGCTGATAATGTGAAAACATCAGCCACAAACCCAAAAAACAAACACATTATCAGCAACATATTGGTGTACCTGTTAAGCAAAAATATCAGAAAGTTCAAGTAAAGAGTTTGGGTTAGCGTTACCTTCATACTTATATAACGCTGGGCTAATGGCAGGCTTCACCTCGACAACCTCATCTCTAAAATTAGACAACAATAAAAGTGCTTTGGCAATAATTCAAGTCTTTCATTCTCACCACACATACAGGGGAGCAGATGGATCGGATGATTGAAGCTGCACTGTATAATCTTTTATTCTTTTTTTTAAAATTCCATCTTCACAACAATAGCAGGCCTTTTGAACATTGATTCCAAAAGTTTCCCCTGACGCTAAAAAAGAACGACTGGCATTTATTTCTGGATGACCTCTTTTATTATTGTTCTTGTTACTCTTGTTTTAAGAAGGCAAATTATGCTCATTTTCAGGATCATAACTGTGTTTTGGATTTCTACTAGAACAGGTTTATATGCTTCGATGCTAAGAAAAAAAAACAAAACACATCAGCTGTCTCATACTGTCCGGTGCAGCAGCACTACATCCCTGCTGTGTCTGAAAGACTTTTTTGCTTTCAGGCCCCCCTTACGTGTTCTGACTGGTCAGCACACACACGCCTGAGCCAGCACTGCTCTTACCTACAAAGCAGCTGCGCCATATCAGTTCTTACGGCCAAATTAGCTGCTAGGCATACATTATGGAAATGTGTGACATGGTGACATGTCAAAGTAAAAAAATTAAAGTCGGGGCTACTGATGAGGCGTTTCAGGATCAGTGATATCTGTGGGAGAGAGGAGCTTCTGTTGGTGTGGACTTTGACCTTTCAAACTTTCAACATCTTTTACAAGAACAAGCATATTTAACACACTCAAGGAGAGTTAAAATTAAAAAAAAAAAAAAGCATTAGGTCTCCTTAAAAATAAGAACTAGTGGTCACTAAGTTGGTTTTAACTAATAACGTTTTTGTATTTTCAACAGCAAAAAAGTATAAGTATTAGCATTTTGTTTTCCGGGTTACACTTAAATTTTAGTGATGATACTATCAATTAAACCATTCAATAATAATTAAAATGCTTAAACCAAAAATGTTGAGCGATTACATAATTACATAATATTGGACTATTAAAATATTTGTAAAATTATATATTCATTACTTTCAAAAGTTAAAATGGTCAAAAATAAAAAAGGTAATTGTTTCTACTAAATAGTTGTTGGTGTTACATAACTAAGCTATTATAGTGTACTGTAAAGTTCGTAACTAAAGTGCATCACCTGATTATTTGAAAATCGTGGCCACTTTTTACCTGTAAAACTCACTCCCTCTCGCTAATAAAACGAAGAACTAGTGACTCACTGTGAGTAGTCTTTAATAACGTGGAAGCTCCTATTTATAGTGATGAGTGAAACTGTCAAAATTAATGTTACAGTGGCCCCCCATGCACAACAGCACTGTATCTTGCAAGTTTTAAATTTACCAAGTACAAAAACTACTTAATTGACAGCAGACATAAAATACTCATTATTGCTTCCTCTGTTCTGTTGCTTGGCTCTTCTTTAACTTTCTCTACATATCCCAAGTTGTAGCCTGTGTGTGCTGCCTCTGCAGTGCATCACGACAGCAAAGACCATCTTTCTCAGGCCAGCATGGAAGGAAACATACAGAGCACATATTCAGACTCGATGGCCTTTACAGAATTCTTTGTGACAGAAACAACAAAGGCTCTCCGGGGGACCCCAGAGGCCTTCTTCTGTTCTGCGCTGGGGTTGTCCCCCTCCCTAAACTGCCAGTTTGCCTTCTTGTGGGAGATTCAACTGGCTGCTGAGTCCTCCAGCCGCCAGGGAATAGGGAGAAGTGAGAGGAAGATGTTAATCAGCATGTGGGTGCAACAAGAGTGCCCAGGCATCATAAAAGACTGCGTTAAATTTAGTCTTGAGGAGCCTTTAAGTGGGGAGAAACATCCACCTTATTCTAAGAGGTCCTGTAGGGAGACGTAAAAAATACAAGTTTGTTAAACGGCAATCAAAGTTCAACTAATGATATGATTTAAAACGTGATCAGATACCTGATCGGAGTCTTCATTGTACTGTGCTTTTCCTGTCTCCATGTAGTGCGTGTCAACATCATCGACTCCTTCTATTTTATTAGCCTCAACGTGTTCTCGCATAACAGAGTATCGGTGCACAAGGAACCTGATGAGGATGATAGATGCACGTTAGGAACACTAAGAGCTGACGTTCAATACGTGCACTATAAATACATTGTGTTTGTGTGTGTAAAGATAAAACACAGTTAACTGACCGTCCTCCACAGATGTATTTCTTAACCAGCCAAACGCCTGCAACAGCACTGATCAGGAGGATCGCGATGACAAATATCACCACGACAGCAGTGCTCGGTGAACTGTGTTCAATCTGTTCAAAGTTACAAAAACAGAAAGGGACGAAAATAAGAAAAACATGCTGCAAAACAATAGCCAGAGTGATGCCAGTCAGCTGTCAATGTGCTCACACTGAAAGATGAACCCTGACACAGTCTGTATTCACAAAATCCTGTGTGCAACAAAGGAAGAACAGGCACTGCTGAGTCACTGTGCCAGACCTCAGTGTAAATTCTTCTTCACTGGCCATTCACCATCCGTGTTTTTTTTAATAAATCACAGGATGCTACTGCATGGGCACTTTGTTCAGGAGCTGAGCTGAGGATGTCAGGTGGTAAACAAACAATACTGATACAGCTCTTGTTAATATGTTCTTGAGTGTGTTTCAGACTAAACATGTAACAATAAACAGTTTGTTTCAGCCTGTTTTTTATGTGTTTCCAATTTTAGTGAAAAGTTGGTGCATTGATAGAATTAAAAATTGGACAAAATGAGATGGAGATACATATTAAATTGTTTAAAAATCTTATAAATAACAACAGACAGTAGCTTAAAATTGCACTAAAGAAAAAAAAAACAGATCTAGTGTATATGTGTGACCTCTCAAATGAATACATAACAAACTGCATGCATCAAACACTTAACCGTGACCTAAAACATTAGTGTGCACTTTCTTTTGCAGATTTTCAAGACATTTCAGTTAAATTCAGACATTAGGTTGTAAACTTGGCTTATGTCGCATTGCTTCCAGACATTCTCTCCACACCTTCAATGTGGATCATGCCACAGAGCAGATGTCCCCCTGTGTTACTCTACACACACCCAATCTTTTTCCCAGAACGAGAACTTACCAGAGAATTTGGAGAAAGGGCGTTGCTGGTGCACATCCTTCTCAGGTCTGTCTCCTTCCTGTCTGGCTGGAAACCTCCCTCACACTGGTCTCCTGGAATCTTTCGGTAGCTTAAAAGTAAGAAGAGACAAATAGACACAAGAAAGAACAATGGCTTCATCAGCAGTGTTTATAACATTCAAAGAATATGGTTAAGATTTAAGATTAATAAACTGTAACAGACCTCAAGAAGTCTGGTGTTCACCATTTCTTACAGTGCTTGTACTTGAATTACTGTTGGCGCGTTAGCTGATCATATTACCCACAGTCGAAGACTTGAAAGCTATATTGCCAGTTTCTTATCTCCTACAGTAAACTGCAGCTGAGAAAAGAGCCAAAAAGATCCAAGATGAAAACAGCCATCCTCACCCACTGGTCTGTAGCTGTTCAGTGGTCCCGTTTAAACAAAACTCCAGAGGACGGCCCTTCAGCTCCTCCTGCAGCACACACTCTGAGCTGTTCTCTGGACGGTAATATCCAAAGTCACTGTAAGACAGAGCCGAGGCACACATTCTTTATAACACTGCAATTCAGTTTATACCATAGTGACACAAACTGCAGCATAAAATAGACATGATCTGTTTTGATATTACATGAAAACATACCAGTGATAATCATTCACTGTACATGGACAGGGGGACAGCTTCTTAGTGACAGCATACTCCCTCCCATTACAGCAGACGGAGTCTTTCCTCAGGCGTAAGAAGGTTTCTTTGAAGCCCAGCACACAGCCATCATTAGCTCCACTGGTGTCTGCAGAATGAGCTAGCCACTCTACATAGTCTCCCTCAGTACCTGCACATACATAAACATATGAACACGCACATGCACGCACACAGACGAACTTACTGAGTACTTCCTGTTACACCAACCTGTCACCCCCCCGTATCCTCTCATATACTCACAGTCTCTACTGAGGAGCTTCCTGAAGTCTATGGTGATCACCACCCATTTACTGAAGTTGTTCCTGTAGCCCCATAGGCTGACGTTCATGGAGCGAGAGCCGGGCTCACTGTCCATACCGCTGAAGCGAAGTGGGTCGTTGGTGAAGTTGTACGTGTGCCAGCACTGCCCTTCGTCTGTGGAAAATCTGAGGGTGTTTTGGCAAAAAGGATTGAGGACAAAGGAGCCCATTAATAAAAATATATACATATATACATATTTAAAAATGAAAAGATTAAACAAAATTTGAAATAAAAAAACAGACTGTCTATAATAATAATAATAATAATAATAATAAGGTATATTCACTTGATTTGATTGACAGGTGAGTTGGTGTGCTCTACTGCCACCAGTAGCCCTCCAGAGTCCAGTATAGCATAGTGATGGGGACCCTTGAGAGCCAACAGCCATGAGTAGCCACCGTCGTCAGACACATACACATCAGGGGAGAGAGTTGACTCTGCATCGCCAACGCTGCCTGGAGAAATAAGAAGGCAACGTCAATATAAGACATCTAACAATGCAGGGAACTGATTTCAGAGTAGAGAGATTTTTATACCATGGGCCAGAATGAGGCCCACAGCGTTGGCCTGTGAGACAGGCAGAATGGGGACGTTCATCTTCATGGTGGTGCTGTAGGAGGCGTGGATGTGGAGTCTGCACTGTAGAGACACAATAATTAGACTAATGTTGGTACTGAGTCACAGGCTCACTGCAAAAAGTCATATATTCGATGAAGAGACAAAAAGCAGATTTAGGCGAAATTACTAATGCATCCCCATCACATACACAAATCACTGCAGGCATAATGAAAAGACAAGAAAATATATGCATTTTATCATAAAGTACAAAAGTCTATGTGTGCATGTGTGTCTCACTCTGTTAGTTCTGTTCGAAGAGGTCTCAGTGTCACAGTGGCTGTTCTCTGGTCTGCGCAGCGTCTGCCAGTTTGCTCCTTGGTCGAAGGTGATCACTGTCTCAACTGAACCATCTGCAAAATGAACAAAATAAAGGGAAATACTGTTTAATTCTATTACTATCAGGATCCCTGAAGACATGTATGGATGTTTGGCCAACAGACTGCAGACAATAAACTACAAACTCAATCTGAACAGTTTTCCAAAAGATTTCTGGCAGAAACTGGTACTAGTTTGTGTCACTATGGTAAGAAAATCTGTTACTTGAGAGTATCAATTGTGGTACATTTAGTCTGCTATATTTTGGTAAAAAATTAAAGGGATTACCATGGAGTGGCCATACTGTAAATACAAAGTGAATTTGGAAGTTGGTTGAATTCCAAAATGCAACAAAAAATATCCTCTTCAACATCAGTCAGTCAGTGCATGTTGTGCAGTGTGTCGACCCACCCTCTGTGAGTATGCTCGTCAAATAGACGCCCCTGAGCGAGCTAATGGGGGTGAAGTCAGTGTCACTTCCTGTGGTCGTGTAAAGATGGCGCTCCAGAGACTTGGAGAACACGGCTCCTCTGTCGTCCGACACGTAGATGGTTCCAACACCAGAGTCTGGTTAACACACACGCACACCAACTTGTTACACCTTCAGGAGCTTACGCAAGGATGCCTGAGAAAGCAGCTGTGTACTGTGTGTGTGTCTGTATTATCATTTCATTATTAGGATCTTCTGTAATCGTCAACACTGTCAACATCATCATCGTCCACATCAATCATCACCTCCGGGGTCGTCCACATGCATGAATATCATGTCCTGATTGGCTGACAGGATGGAGTAAAACTGCTCGTGGTTGACTGTAGGAAGCTGAGCCATGTTCCACACCTCGCCTCCGTCCACTGACACGTGGATCATACGTTCTGTTCCCTAACAAACATAAGACAAACATGTGAGAGACGCAGCTCATTAACTTTAATAATGCTGTACATCCAAAATGAGTGTGTTCAAGGGGTAGCAAGTCAAAAGAAGCAATGCCGTGGACAGGATTCATTCATTTTTTAAATGACTTTTTTTTTGGCAGGGGAACACTTGCTGGCGTCAGCTTCTAAATGAAGCTCTAGCTTTGCACCTTAAGCCAGCAGCTTTCTTCAGAGCGTGGTCATGCTGTACAGATTGCTTTCATACTTGGCTCGGATCACCTCCAGATGTGGCCTGGCTGATCTGATACAATCCAATTACGATGCATATTGCACACATTTACAGCTGATGTGTGTGTTTTTTTCTTATATCCAGACACAGATTGCATGCTCATGCCAGGTTTAACTGGGGTCAAAAAACTCGATATCCCTTGGAAGGAGTGATGCAGTAGGTTTTTTGTTATTTGGGTGAACTCGTCCTTTGAGACTCCTACCTCATAAAGTACACAGAGGGAGGCAACATTTAAAGAAAAATGTTTGTGGGTGTCTTAATACATATGGTTACCACTTTTGTCTACTAAGAATCATTCAACTCAAGCGAGGATGGATGAAAAAGCACATACTGTATGCATCAGAAAAACAGCAAAAACATATCCTGCTCTCTGAGGCAGTAACGACAAGAAGCAAACGCAGACACACACAATCAAAAAACACACACACATACTGTGCCAGTCATGATGGAAGCAAAAACAAAGCGCCCTCCGAGCACAAAAGAGTAAACTCTTGTTGCAATGGTCTGGAAACTTCGACCATAGTCTGCTGTCTTCCTCAGCTCCAACATTCCTCTGTCATCTAATAGAGAGAAAGGGGAGTTATTAAAATGTTTTGCTTAATTTCATACGTATGTGTGATTTTACTGTCTTCACTTACTGCATGATCCGTTGTAGTTTGTTGTGAAGTAGATGCTGTTTTTTGGACCCCTGGGTGTGAGAACAAGAAAGAGTGAAGGAAGGATTTAGAAAAGGAACAGGGGAAAAGATTGAGCGCACATTTTTTAACATCTCAAAGTTGTCTGAGTTCAAATGAAATCCACTTTTGGAATTTGTAAAGATCACAGATTATGGTTGTGGTTCGTTCTAAGTGCTGTGTGAGCGAGGCCCACATCGACCCCCCGGGCTTCACTCCAGGCCCTCTCTGGTTTTGTTCGCTGCCAAAGGGGACGAAGGTTTTCACACTGCAAAGATTCTGCTGGTTCAAGGACTGTGGGCTGCATAAGAATGTCGCTGCTGACTCATGATTCAGTCTGACAGCAGCCTCAGCTCCCTCGCTCTGCAGTCAATTTAGGTCGGGGCCTAAATGACAGCTGTGGTCACGCAGGGCTATCACAGTGTTCCCTCAATGCAGCGCTAACAACCGCAGGCTGACACCACAACCTCGTGTGAACTCTGGTGCCCAGAGGAAACCAGAGTCAGGAGAGCGATCCAAAGTGTGGTGAGAAAGACAGCTGGAACAACAACAATGGACAAAGAAACACACACTCCTGTTGCACCAACAACAAAGATGCAAATGTAGGGTGTGCGGAAACAAACATGGACAAAGCCATTTCACATCCTGTCAGGGTGGACAGTGTCTTATATCCTTTCACTCAGAGATGACTGACATATCAAAGTATCATCATATTCTCGCTTGTAGATTCATGGAAATAAAAAGTAATACAACATATATTAAGGGACAGTGTGATAAGTATTAAGGGAGGACGTGGAGAGAAGGGGGATGTTGCATATTTTTTTCTTTTGTTGAGGGGAGGATCTGCGGAAGCCCTGAGAGGCAACTGAGAAAAATACAAGAAAATTCAAGTAATCCATTTTCTTCCTTTTTTAACTTCATTTTAAAAAAAAATCTGTTAAAAAACATTTTGGCACACAGATAGAAGATACCACAAAAGCTTAGGACATGTAGTAGTGATGCTAATGAAGAAGTGAAGTTAAGTGAAGAAGAAACAAAAGGAAGAAGAAGAACAGAACCTGTCTTCCACTTCCTGTTTTTATAAGAAAGGAGAAAAAACTGCGAAAGGATCACCAAAACTTTTTCTCACTTGCCTCTCAGGGCTTCCATAGAAGTATTATTATTCATGGTAGAACAGATATTTCATATTCCAAATAAATATTTCATGTCATCTATTCATAGTGACATTAAATGATGACTGACTGCTGTGTGTGCGCCCTTGATCATGAAGAGGCTAATGAGTCACTTTTGCTTGCAAACTGCATTATATCAGAACTACAGTTAAGTTAAATGCTTCATAAACAGTTAACCCACAATATCATCTTTGCCCAAATAACTGTTCATTTAGTAGCTCAAGCATTTTGGCACTTAATTATTCCACATCAGGGTCATACAGACAAAAAAGACCAAACCAAACTTCAATAACCTTGCTTTTATAAAAACAAAAGCCTCAGGCATCCTCTCCACCTCAGTCATTTTCTTACAATCTCTGATGTTTGTCTCGGTTTTTTCACCACGCCATCTGTTACATATTCAAGAATCCCACATGTCTTGTGTGTATTTATAACAAAACTGACAGATTCTCACCATCTGACCAAACAAACACTGTCATGGATCTTCCTCCAGGTGGCACCAAAGTCCTCAGACAGCCACAGGTCCAGCTGGAGGGAAAAGGCTCAGTCAGTAAAGAACAGTTCATTAGCTTTGCAACTGAAGTCAAATGTCTAATTAAGAGAGATAAGTAAGTCCACTTTATTTTATCAAAACTCTAAACTGCTGACAAAATGATGCCTGCATGATTGCTCGTACCGTGATACTGAGTGTCAGGAGTGTGTTGCAGTCCCCAGGGTTGTACAGCATCTGAATGAGCGGCTCAAATGGCAGGTCAGTAGGAACAAAGGTCATGCCAAAGTCCCGTGAGCGAAACAGTCGAAACCCACCAACGTCTGACACATCACCAGTGAGCATCACCTGAAATCAGACACAAAGAAGAGCTCTTAGGGAACAAGGAACCTTCAAAATGCACAACCACAGGGTGGAGCTTCATGAGTTGCTTTGTTATGAGGCAAAGACATGTACATTTATGGTAACCATACGCTTTTTCTCTCCCCAAACGCCTCACCTTTCCAGAGTGGTCAGGGCTGATGGCAATGCCGAACTCAGTCTGGATGAAGGTGTGGTTGATCAGGTGAGTCACATCTTTAAACGTCTTCCCGTAGTCTTCACTGACACAGTAACAGAAACTTGCAGTTAGACCAGTATGACAAATATTTCACTTCTTTTATTCTTATGATGTGTCCCATCATCAACCACTGGGCATTTCTCACCTCCTGTAGAGGTTCGACTGGCCAAAACGCATCATGAACAACGGCACCTGAAATGTTGTCAAGACCAGCAGCACCTGGGAGAAGGCAGCATGGATGTGCTATTTTAACGACACCTTTGACTCCTGACTCTTGCTCTTTTCTTCATTTTCATTCACATTTTCACTCATGTAAACAGACTCACCCCTGATCCGTCTCCAACCCAGGCCAGGGACAGTGACCCCATGGTCCTCACTTTGAAGGTAAACTGGGAAAAAAGCAAAGAAAATAAATAAATTCTAGCAAAATGTTCCTTGACAACAATCATGTTGGATTAAGATGGAGGAAAGTTCTGTGCTGATGTGACAGTGCTTGCATGATCCTGTGTCATGTCATTAAATGAAGTACACACAAAGGCTTCTAACAATAATTGCGTTATCTACTCAATATATGCATATGACTGATGAAATTGTCCATTGTGTTTACATGCTTGTTTTTGTTAAACAAGAGTATCACCAACACTTAAGAGAACATGATACCAGAATAACTAGGAAGGTTTTCACATTTTATTCACATTTTTGGTTGTGTGTTCTTCTTTTCTTTTCTTAAATGTAGCAGACTTTAATCAGGGCTCACGGGTGCGACTGTTTTGGTCACACATGCCGAAAACCTGTCAATTGCGAATTAACAGTAACTAGTGTAAGCGATGTTAACGTTAGCTTGCTAGCATTAGTGACACTTTAAAGTGCAAAAACATGGTGACCACATGAATGAATGTTATCAATTACACAGTAAAGAAATTTAAATTTAAATGTATTATTGGGGGGTGGCTAACTTTGTGCTAGTGCCCCTAAATGGAAAAGGTATTTAAAGTTATCAAATTGTCAGAATATTAACAATTCAAAGTTTTGACAGTTGCTCTGTCAAAAGGTGTACTTGCAACATTATGCCATTCTGTTGTATTTATACATCAGTGGCACAAAATGGCCTTGAGCTGAGAGTACACAGACACTTGAGACAACAAATGAGTCTAAAATATACACAACACATGAGAGTTTGTGTGTGTGTGTGTATGTGTGTGTTTCCATCACCCGCTGAACACGACACACAGCAGCCGGGAGGACAGCATGAATTGTCCTTACTGTCCAAAGTAACTCGGCCATTTGGATGCACTCTGCGTGTGTGACCTACATTCCTGCCCAAATGACAAAGCTGAGGCCGCCGAACAAGACAATTACTGATGGTCTGGGCACAGCAAGAACACACATGCACTCTCTCTCACACACACAGTTAATATACACTGCTTCTGATGATAAAATACAAAAATGTTTACTTTTCAAATATTTATTAAATTCTCAGACCAAAGTTCAGAATACAATCTATATAAAAAATTTTAAAAAAGTGTTATGTAACGAGAAGTGAGTTTAGACCTGAACTTTTCTTGCACAAGAGCACTGACTGCAAACAACATTCCAGTCTATTTATCCAGAGTGACGTTCAAGAGTTTGGTCATTTCGGAAGCGTATTGAGCCACAGCTCACGTTGTTTTGGAGTCTGACCAAAGTTTCACCCCCCCTCTCTTTTGCTGGCGGGGCAGAGATGTTTACAAGGTGAGCCCGGCCCAGGAGAGTCTGCATACAGCTCCATAAAGCCACAGGAGAGGACCAGTTCCGCCCGCTGGAAACTCCTTGTAAATAGGTCCAGTGGAAACTGGCTTGCCCCCGCCGGCCGTCCAAGAGTGTGAACACAACTTTCCATCTCTCCTCTACATTCATCACATCATCACACACTCAACGCATCTATCTTTTCTTTCATCTATTGATGACTTGACAAACTCTTTTCCCTTTATTTGCAGTCACCTGACAGTCTGTTGATCAGAAACGAAAACGCAAAGCATGACATGTCTGGTCCTCCCAAACTTTCAGACCCTTAAACCACTTCTTCACCTTTAAATTGAACATTGTTACTGAAAGTCATTTCTTTCGACCAATTTTCTCTCTTGTTGATCTTATAAATCACTCCTCAAAATGTAGCATTTCAAAAAAGTCCTTTACATGCGTCCTGGCATAAGTCCTGGCATACTGCTTAATGCCATGTCGCACCATCACGTCCTGCAATAGCTCAGAAAAGACAAACATTGGCTTTTATGGAGATCCTTATGCATTTCAAGATTCAGGATCAATTCAAATATTATCATACAATCAGGATTGTACAAAAAAAATGATACAATACATGTTCTGTTATGTAAACAGACAATCAAATGATAATTCTGATATTTTTGTGTTTTAGTGGCTGTAGGGAAATGAGGGGTGTTTATTTAGTTGTAATTTGCAACCTCACTTCTAGATGCCACAAAAGCCTACACACTGAGCCTGTAAGCGAGGCATTCAGCAGGTATAACGTTTGACATTGTAGTGTACTGTGCTAGCATGCTAACATTTGCCAAGTAACAAACACAAAGTACAGCTGAAGCAAACTACCGCTACCGACCAGTGAGAGATGGGCAGTACTATATTGTATAAAACTTACTTCAACAAGGGAAACTCACTGTTGCTCTCAGGTTCAATCGGCTTGACTATTGTTTCTATGATGTTTTTTTCTATAAAATGACAGAAAATAGTGAAAAATGTCGATAAGTGTTTCAAAAAGCCCAAGATGACCTCCAATATTGTCTTGTTTGGTCCACGATCCAAAAATATTCAGTATACTGACAAATATTTACACTTGTAAGATGTAATCAGAGGATTTTGCAGTTTTTTTTTCTTAAAATGATGAGAATGGTATACTTTATACCTGTCCCTACAAAGGTCAGCCTGGTAAGAAACGTTTCAATGCAGAGAAAAAAAAGTGTGCTTCTTGGCTGATCCAGTGTTATACCTACAGGAAAAATATAAAACATACACACCAGACACTTTCAGGGTGTGCAAGGACCTACATACACATAACTTCTTTCCATTCCAAAAATGTGCAATGACAATAACTGCCCAGATCACAGCAGATTAACAGGTTTCATGTTGTGTATTGTTTTAGGATCAGCCCTTTGATAATGTTTCTGTCGGCTGCTGGATCACCTGTGTTACATTCAACAACATCTGTTCTTCTGAAACCTCGACTAGACAAATGCTGACTTGACCAGCAACAGTTCACTCAGTGTGAAACCCAATAACAACTGCATTACAAATCAAGGTGGCTGAGGAAGCTGTGTTTGAATAAAACTGCTCTTTGATCTGACTGGACAGGAGAAAGGCACTATCGCGGAAAGACTGTGTTGTGATGGTGAAAACAGAAGGATAGAGGGAGACGGTGAAGAGAAGAAAAGCCATGATTACTCAGCAAAAAAAAAATTTTAAAAAATCAAGAGATAAATGTCTGACCCAGTTGGACGTTGCCTCACAAACCAGACATGACCTCATGCTGTATCACATGTTGAATCTGCTCTGAAAAAGGCTCCTCTAATCTCCTTCTGCACCTCAGCAAGTCTGGCATTCAAGGTGTGTGAGAACAACCACCTTTTATAAAGTGAAAAACAATGCTGCACAAGTGAGTATCACACACGCTGCTGTACATGAAAATACACAAACACACACACACACACACACACACACACACACACACACACACACACACACACACATATCCATGCAAACAGAGCTACACACAGTGTGGGTGGGTGGGAGCACAGTGAAGTCCTCTCTCAGAGGTCAGACGCCAACACAATGAACTCCTTATTCCCTCTGCTCAGGGTTTTAACCTTTCAGCTGCAGTCGTGTTTACGCACATAAAACTTCAGAAGAGGAGGTCAAACTCTCTGGGCTCTGATCTCACACATGAGGCTGTGTAGACCAATCCTCTGATGCTGGGTTTAAATTTGCGGGCACAGCAGTAAGCTGGGTTGTATTAATGCCCGTATGATCGTTATTGTTAAAGAAAACCAGAGCAGTACTGGAGGACTGTGACTAAACATGCTTGTGATGTGCATGATTGCCTACTCGTGTATCGATTAACACAGTCTGTGCAATGTTTACACGTCAGTTTCAGTCTTGTTCTGAAAGGATATGCCACAAAATTAGCATTAGCATTAGAATTTGACATTTGGCATGGCTAAAAACAAGGTTACCGTCCATAACCCGAACATGAACTGTCCATTTGAGTGCCTGCATGTTTCCATAAAAATATCACGAGGAAGCGATACGGTTTATTGTCGTATGGATTTTATTTGTCCCACCCCTAGACCTGATATTATTAAATTGTATCATTTTAGTGATTCCCCAACATCATCTAGCGCCTCATCAAGTCAAAACCGACAGGTTATCCATTTCTTTAGTTTGGTGACAGAATCCCCAAGAAAAATCCCCAACAGCCTCAGCTATTCGTGCCAACACATTATACTAAAATGGTGAAAATGTCTGCATTACAGCATGTTAGCATGCTAATGCTAAGCTTACTGTTAGCTCAAAGCACTGCTGTGCACAATCATCTCAAGTCCAATCCAAAAGCGTCATGGGTGTTTGCATGGCAAGTCTGCGAACTCCACAAGCAGCTACAGCATCTGATTTAACACGTCAGGCTCGTAACATTAACTCTCAAAGACTTTTATCAAGCACAGATCAAGTCAGTGAAAGTGAAAATGACAACTAGAAATTGTATTTAATGCACGATTCACAAACACCATATGAAGTAAATATTGATGGAGCAGTTCAAAGTAATTGTTCACTTTGTGAACCACTATTCTGCTGTGATGTCACCAGTGTCGGCAAACTCAGGCTACACAGATCTTTCGTATTTCCAACTTTCCAACTCTTTGATGGCCGTACCATTGCACATTTCCATGTCAGGGATTTTTTATTTTCAGGGTTCCGAGTGCAACAGAAAGCACCACAGGTATAGTCCTCACAGAGTCACTTACACGGCTGAAGTCTTGTTCACTGCTCTCCAATATTTCACAGAACAAACAATTAAATGATTATTCAGGAAAGTAATTGGCTGTTCCTTAGTTTCAGTCCTGATTCAGCAAGTCATCACATTTGAGAAGCTGGAATTAGCAAAGTTTTGCTATTTGCTGCACTTAAATGACTAAGAGAAGACTGTTGCCAACTGTTAGCAGACATTTCTCCACCTTTTATGACTAAAGATGTGAACGTTCAATACAAGTCTACCTCAGACTCCACAAGTGACTCTTTATTTTCACTAGTTTGTTGATCTCATCGGATGTCTCTCCCTGTACATCAACAAACCCATACTTTCCATAACTCTCTCTCACTCGCTCCCTCCTTCGCACCATGTGGAACATGCTGCTTTTCTTGGTGCTCCAACAGCTGGCTGCGACCCAGATACGCTTCACCCTGAAAACAGAACATGTTTTTTCTCTGGACGGAGTGGGGTGAAGAAGAAAAAAAAAAAACGGGAAAAAAAAAAAGAAACAGCAAGCTAGTTTGTAAACCAGACAGAGTCAGCTGAATGAATCTTACACAAACATATACAAAAGAGAAAACAAGGCAAAGCTTGTGCTGGCTGACAAAACACATCCTGTGTTCTCTATCCGGCCCAAAATAGCATCAAATCTAAAGATGTAAATGCTCCCACAACCTTGTCTGATCTCGCCCTGCAGCTCGGACAATAAATGAAGTGGTTATTTTCAAGTCCAGCAAAGAAAAAAAAAACAAACAAAAAACGTGGGGAATGTTCATGAACGACAAAAAGAGACGCTCTCTGTGAGCACACCGAATCGTTTTCATGCTCAAAAGCTGCTCCAGGTGTCTGTCTGAGCCACAGAAATGATGTAACGTCCACTTCTTCCATCACTCTCACACACACAAATACACACACGCAGAGCAAGAAGACTGTCCTGTGGAGCTCTGTAGCTTTGGACCAAGTTGTTATTCTTGAACATTCCTCTGGACATCTGGGTTGTTCTTGTTGTGCTTCCTATTACAACATGTTCAGTACTAAATCAACAGAAGGTGTCACTTAGCCTATTATAAGTTTAGATCAAGCCCAAGATGAGACACACTTTGTTTGATCTCGATCACGGGTACAAAACACAAGAGAAACACCAGGAGCACTTCCTCCCTGAAAGATCTTTTAAGGCAGGATTGAGGACGACATCGGCACACAGGCATCACCCGACTCTGCATCCTGCTGTTGCTAGACTGCAAAATCTAAATGTGTAGGAATCCGTGTTGTCACCCTGCATCAGTAGTCCATCACCATCACAGTTACATAACACACAGTGAGCAGGCTAATGGGTTTGACCTGCACTGACGACCTCACATTACTTCAGATCAATTTAAAAGAAAAAAAGAGTGTAACAGAGTGGAAACAACATCGATTGTCTCTTTTGACAGTACATTATTTGAGCATTATTTGTTATGTATTGTGTATTATGTAAACAAGCAGAATGAAGATGTCACCGTGGATGATGAGAAATGACAAACTATACACTGTTTTTGTTATTTTGTGGACTAAATAATTTATCACATACTTGAACAAATCACTGGCAAGTTAATCATGAAGGGAAAAAAATGCTGAAGTGTTTATTGTCTAATTATGGACTGTAAGTTGTTCAAACTGAGCTCTGGGGAACTGATTTTGAACATTTTAGTGTAGTATGCAGTAAAGTAATCAGCTCAATTATTGATCATGGATCATTATTAGATAAACACATATAATGAAATTACAGTCCAGATCAAGGTACTTTTCTTAGGGCTAAATATTGATTACTATTGTCATTAATCAATTAATGGCTGACGGATGAATTTTTACTTGTATGTCAGTACCAGGGAAATCCAAAAAAGTGACCCTTACTCTGAAATTGATTACCAAAACAGTTGCAGATTAACTTCCTGTTGATCAGTGAATCGACTAATCGTTCCAGAGAGCTGTCAAAACATTACAAAAGTAGCATATTGTTAAATTCATGTTATATTATTGTTCATGATTACTGATGAGAGGTTGATGTTGTGGACACTATGAGCAGCTCCATGTGCTGAGCTGAGCTGAGTGACCACACACAGACTGAAGTCGCCTCTGGGTGAGTTAACTGCAGCAAAAAGCTCTGGAAAACAAAGACCACTCTCCTCTTGAGAGAGTTTCATGTTTACACGGCGGGTGAAAGTGAAGTAAGTCACTTACAGAGTGGGAGTTGTTGTGCAGGGTTGCCTCCACTCCAGGCAGCGCTGTGCACGTCTGTTCATTCAGTCCTGCGCTGCGCTTCGAGAGCTCCGTCCTCTCTGAACTAAGTCGCTCCTCATCACTGCCGAGCTCTCTCTGCAGCCTCCTCAGAGCTGACATCTTCTCGTCCTCCGGGAAATGTGCGCCGAGCGCGCAGCTCAACAACCCGAGCGCCAAAATGCAAGATACGGTGCTCATGTTCACTAACAATCAAAAAAGGCTGCCCAACTTTGAGCTCGGCGAGCAACTCTCGAGTCCCCACACTTCTGGGCTCCACATGCCGCCCTCATCACCTCAACGCATCTTCAATGACGGCCCACCCACCGCCGCACGGGATTGGTCAAGACGAGAATAACCTGCAAACTCATTGGACGGCAGGAATCATCCTGAAGTGAGATGTCAAATGTTTTCTGGTGTCACAGCGCCCCCTGGTGGAAGGACCGCGCAGAGACCGGGGCAAGCCTTTTACGTTTTCCAAAGGAGAATTCATTCTTTGAATTTGTTAACGTTTCCAAGAAACAGAACAACCCAGAACAAATAGTCTGGAGAAGTTTTTTTCTTTCCGCCACATAAGCAGAAGTTTTAAAAAGCTGTAAGACTTTTAAGTAAACATTTTATCATCAGATGATTATGGAGTAAATGGCAGTAAAGGACAATATATCCACTTTGGAGGAGAACATTTCCTGAAAATAAAGTGCTGTAACTCTCCAAATGAATACAATATCACACTGCATTTCCCCTTTTCTATTATTTGCTGAAAATCAAAGAGCTACAAACACTAGCCGATGTTATTTTGGCTAGCTAGTAAACAGCAGCTAACCACTAGCCATCATAAAGTGTGACTGTAGGTCAACGCAGAGAAAATACATGTTTTTATAGTGTTTTCAGTGGGAAAGTAAACAAGTATTTCACATATCCTTATGTTTGACTTAGAGTCAGCCACCAACAATACTCCTGCTGTTCCTGCATCAGGACTTCAGGGCATATTTATCTTTACTTTCATTTTTAAAAAAGCCGACACACAAAGTACGATACTATGAGATCACCACTTTCTAGCATCCTATGTGAAACAATAACAGCAAAAGAATAACACAAAAACTGACCGACTCAGACGACTTTCTGAATACAAGTTTAATTTCAGTACTGATTCGTAACAAAAAATACCCCCCCTCCCCGACACCGTTTTCCTGCCGCCCAGTTTTAAGCGCTGGTCAGACCCCTGTCCAGAGTTGCACAGATACTGAGAGACAAGGAGTAAAAATTAGCACATTACAAAGAGAAACCTCTTATGCAATCCAAAAATAGTCTGAATGCAGACAGGACAAAATGTGCTGATGGAAAGATGCAATTGTGTTGTGACATTCAGCCCAGGTGTACTTCCACGTCCTCTCCTGCCCAGAACTCAAAACAAGACTTTCAAGTCTTTTCTGCTCTAGATGTCCTTGATTACATCCTCCAGCTCCTCTTTGGAATACATATGGAAGGTCTTCCCGGGCTCTACTGTTGCCAGCTACAGAGGAGACACAGCAAGAAAGTCTACATGAAACCACAGGATTTAAACTCTAGTAGTCCCATAAAAACCTTAAAACTGCTGTGGTGTTTTTTTTCAAAATGACAGTCAAAATAAAATTGTTGATGTGGTTTGCACTTGACATTTGTACTTCGGTGGTTTACACTGTACATTTTCCCAAACAAATCCAACTTTCTACAAGCACCTTGTGTTAAAATCAAGTATTCAGAAACTGGTTGAGAAATGAAGAACAAACCTCAATGTTGGTGGCGTTGAGCTTCTCCTCCATCACCTGCTTCAGAATGGTGAGAGATGACTTGATGGCATCTTTTAATGTCATGGACTATCAGTTACCCAGGGAGAGAGGGAGAAACACAAAAGATATATCTGATCAGGCCTCCAAATATTAATTTTTTCATCTTTACACAGCTCACATCAAAATGGCCAAAGAACATTCTAAAATAATTCTAATTCCATCAATTAGAAAAAAATAAAACAAATTACCAACTCACACAAGATGGTAACGTATGACCAAGTCTTACTAAGTCTTCCTGTTTAAATATGCAGCATTCTGTACCTTGTGGTAGACCTCTTGCAGGGAGCTCTGTGCTCCCTCAGATGCTGAGCCGATGGCCCGAGCATCACACTGCACAAAGGTTCCTGATGGGTCCATGTGGTACCTGCATTCATAAAGCACATAATGATTAAATCGGTGTGAATTATTAATTAAAGGTGAATTGAATTTCACAAATGTTTGTAATTTGAGATTCTTGACATACAGCTGGGGTCCTTTTTCGTCAACTCCTCCAAACAGAAGTGCTACACCAAATGGTCGACTCTGTATAGACAACAAAGGAGGAGAGAGTTATACACGTTTAGCAATCAATCTACGTGTGTGAGGTTTGACTACATGAGTGTTTCGGCTTGGAGATGAACTAAACAGCTGACCATGGCACCGGGATCAGCATCCTCCTCTCCAAACTGCAGCGCCAGGTTGGACACAGCCTGAGTCACACTCTCCACTGTCATAGTCTCGTTGTAAGTAAACCAGTGGTTCTGAGGAGTAATATACACACACACACACAGGTAAATGACAGGAAAACTCAAGGTCAATGATTTGCTATCATTTGCTCGATATGCATACCTGTGTTTCCACTCTTGCTTTGTCGATTAGAGTCTTGGCATCAGCTATCAAGCCACTCATGGCACAACCTTTGAAGAAGAAAGAAAGATAAGTTTAAAAAAAAAAAAAAAAACAAAAAACTGCAGGTGACATATGTGATGTCATTTCATCTGAGGGAATATAATTATACAAGATCAGGGTGTATTCATGACTGATTGAACTTCAGCCCGTCTTTCCACTTACCGATGTGAGTGTCAATCTCCACGATCTTTTCAATGCTGTTGGGTTCCATCAGTGGGGAGGTGATCCTCTTCTCCACAGCCAGACACACCCCCTCGGATGTCTGGATACCAATAGCTGTGGAGCCCAACTGAGGAAGCAAGGTCAGACTAAATTAAATTTTGAGCACTATTTTCAAGTTAAGCGTAGAATATCACACAGAGGAGGGCTATTAGTTGGCTCAAGTGATTCAGCATGTAATACCCACCTTTATTGCCTCGATGGCATATTCAACCTGGAACAACCTTCCTTCAGGTGAGAATGTGTTCACACCTCTGGAAGACACATGTGAATCTTGATAAGAATTTACAAGTTTTGTTAATTCAAAGATGCCAGAAATCTGTTTGTGCCGGGAACAAATCAATTAATTTGTTATTACGTTTGGTTTGTATTAATTTGTGGGCGTTAGAGTCAACACACTTTGAAAGCTTCACTGGCTACCTTGAGTAGAACACTCTTGAACCACACAATTAAATCACAATTAGGTTTTCCTGGTTTAATAAAGGTTGTTTTGAAGAAGAAAAAAAAAGTATATCGAAAGTGAAAGCAAAATAACATGTTGCAAAGTAACTCGCTACCTCCTTACTGCATGCAACAAGCTATAAAGTTACTGCAAGGGTAGGAAACAAAAGCACTTTCAGATTCCCCTTCAGATTTATTGAGACGAAAAGCCTGTACATACAACTTTTAACATGGCTGCGCTCTCAAGTTTGCTCATCTCCACTGAGAACGGCTCAATAAATGACAAAGCAGTTTATGTTGCACCTACCTGTCATACTCCGATCTTGTCAAAAACATATTTGAACGTTTAACACAGGACCTGCAGAAAAATAATAGGGGTTTAAGACTTCTGGACAATAAAAAAAAAAAGTATAAAACATTTGTAAACCGTAAGGATGATTCTGTGCTCCGAGTTTGCCGTGACACCGGGTGATTAGCTAGCTAGGGTTAGCTGCGATACCGAGCAAGCATGCTAGCTAACTGACGCGGCTAAACACTGAAACAACAGCACGGAAAATGCTCATAGAAATAAAACATCAACAGTCGGACATCAAAATGATATTCAAAAAGCCATATATGAACATTTCGACGAAATAATTGTAAGTAAATACACTTGCTAGACTCATATACCTCCAATCAGAAACCCTTGAATGAGTTCGCTTGTTTCAGGGGAAGCTTGTGGGGTGTAACACCTAAACACTCCGGTCGTCAACAAGTCGGAAACGAAAGTTCCGCGTGCGCAGTGCTCTCGCTGAGCATCTCATGGTGTCACCACAAAAGTGACAACATTTTAAATATATTTTTATCAGCAAACAGGAGAGGTCATACTGGCTGCTGGAAAAAATCGTATTGCTGATAGGAAATAAACTTCCAAAAAAAAACGTATCAATTAATATTATAATATACATGATAGGGCGGGTTACTGTGATATGGTCTGAGATGAGACAGCAGGGAGGAATTAAAATTGAAAAATACCAAACAATGTTTTGCAAGGGAATGAGACACACAAAAACAGCAGTTGAGGTTTATACTGTCAAAATAGTATGTTTGTTGTCTGGTGTGGATTAGGATTACACATACCAGGTTTTATTCACGGGGGCATAATACCTATCACAAGCCAATTTCGAATTTCAAAGGATACAACGTGTCTTGCAGGTCCCATATGGTCTAGCGGTTAGGATTCCTGGTTTTCACCCAGGCGGCCCGGGTTCGACTCCCGGTATGGGAACTAACCTTTTCAGGTGAGAGAGCAGGACGCCAACAGTACCTCCGGTTGATAATACAGAAATAGCGCGTCCTCTGTCATCCCTCTCCTCGACAGGAGCATAACGACGACGGTTTATTCAGCCGAAGCTAATGTCAGCAACCAATCAGCACTGAGACAGGTGCAGGACTTGGGCCTGTTTATAATACAGAAATATTGATACCAACGAGCTTCGATAGCTGCGCAGTGACTGTACGTCATGTGATGGTTTCAGCCACTGTGGGTCGTCTTTGAGCTGAACGAGAAGAGCAGCAGCAGTGGAAACATTTGCTGCCATAAATACCGCAGTAAATGTTTGGTGCATTTTGAAGTAGTTTATTGTGTTGAGGATTGTGAAATAAAACCTCATGATGAAGTACACATTTTAGCCTTGTTAAGTTCTCAGCCTTATTTTTCACACATATTTTATGATTTAGCTTTTTAATGTTTATCACTTTGAGAATGAACGACAGCAGCAATGATGATAATAATAATACTTTTATGCTCTAATAAGAATTTTAGTGTAATACACCACTGACAGAAACATGTCTGTCACACAAATTTAAGGGGCACTATTTAGTGATGGTGAATGTTAATATTTAAAATATTAATGAGGAGATAATACAAACTCAAATACAAAATATAACTGAATGACATAGCTGTTCTCGGAGAAAAATAAAGGTCCCCAGAACACTGTTTGAAGCTAGAAATGAGGCAGGGTCTGCCACAAATAAATAAAGTAAAACAGTATGAAACTTGTCCTTTAAAGTCAGTTTGTTTGTTCTGTTTATTCAGTCATGAAAACCAAGAGAGTTTGTTTATTTTCTTTGTTAAGATCTTTCTCCTCTGATTAAAATGTCTTCACCAAAACTACAGAGTGCACCTTTTTTTTAATACAGTGAAGTAGAAGTATAAAAGGACATACAGTGTACATCATGGGCTTACAGTATTATTATTTTCATTTTAATTCATCAGATCTATTCTGTCGAGTTAAAGCAAAGACTTGAATCTATTTGTGTCTTTACATCACAAACAAATAAATGTACCCACAACACTGGCAACTTTCAGCTTGTACTCGTAAATCTCTCCCTTGACATGCTGTGCTGTTATAAATTAAAATGTTAGTTTTCAGAGGAGAGTGGGTGTAGCTACATGTAGGCCGGTGGTGTCATGTTTCAAGTCCCGGGTGGGATCACTTCAGTTTTTGGTTCTGCTGCCTATTGAAGTCCTAACGTGGCGCTGTGTATCTTCACACTCTGAAATCTGACCAAACAAAGTCCTGCTGCTGCTGCCGCTGCTGCTGCTGCTGTGGATGGATACAGAAAAACACACATCTTCTTACTGTCAGGTCCTCTCATCTGTGCAGCCTTGACAAGCTCTGTGCCATTAACATTGTCAACATGAGGAGCGAGAGGGAGGATTTCATCCTGCAGGCTCTCCTCTTCATCCACAGTAAGTAGACCGGAGTTCTGTCGGTGCGGCTTTGTTTTGCATGTCTCAGGTGCCATCATCCAGAACTTAACATTACTATTATGAATAGAAGCCTGTTAAGGCCAAATGTGCACCACCATTTACCCCCAAAAAATATTTCACTGTCTTAGTTTTGTGATTTTTCACCCTGTTTTGATGTTTCTTTAAGAGTCAGTTGTCAGTTAATGTGATGCCATCTAGAGACAGAAATTATAAATCTGATAAATCTGAAGTTTTCAGACTAATATTAAAAGCAGACTCCTGCCTAACATTCACACACAGACACATTCCTGTCAGATGACTTTTGCTGAGTCAGTATAAAGACATTGTGGTGAAAGACATTAACCACATTCATTCTCCAAACATGACTATTAGTTAAAGTTTCCACTATTGTGTTTCAATTTAGGCCTTGTCATATTTACTTTGTCATGCCTGTTCCTCTCCTTTTCTGTTTACTTTTTTACTAACTGAAAAAACTCCAGTTGTAGTTTAGTCTGATTTAAGGGAGCCTTCTGTCCAGTGGGACTTGTATTTTTCAACACAACATGCAGTAGCAGTCTGAGAGGGTCTGTTTAAGTGATTATCCTGTTCACCTTCCCCACTGTTTCTGTTTCAGTCCCCGTGGTCTGCCTCTTCACTGCAGGTATGTTTCTCTTTGTGTGTGTTTTGTGATTTGACACGGTCTCACAGCAACTCATGAAGTACTAACATGGTAACAAAATTGAATCTGCAGTGTTCAGTCTGGACAAAACTGCCCATCTTTTTAGTGACACTCAGCACAAGTGTAAAATGGAGGATGTGGGTCCATGCACATGAAATCTAATGATTGAATTTCGTCCGACTTTCATGAACTTTTTAGGGACATGTAACCGAAAATCACAATGTTTCCCTGACCTTTAAAGGTGCACTATGTAGTTTTGGGGAAGACATTTTAACCAGAAGAGAAATATCTTCATTGACTTCACTGATTTTTTTTCAGTGCCAAAGCAAATTGAATATACAAACTGACCTTGAAGGACAAGACAGTTTTCATACTGTTTTACTTTGTTTATATGTGGCCGACCCTGCCACCTTTTTAGTTCCAAACAGTGTTCTGCAACCTTATTTTTCTCAGAGAACACTGCTTGTTTATTCAGTTATGGAAAAAAATAACATTTCTGAGTTTGCATTTCTGCCCCAAAGCTACATAGTGTTCCTTTAACCACAGTAGATCTAACTACACTGGATGCGGACATTTGACTCAAGTGTGACAAAAAAAACACTGCCCTGATATGTTGGATAATTCATATCTCTGCATTTCTGTTCAGAGAGTATTAGTGAATGAGTGTGAAACTCTTCATATCCTCTCTGTCCTCCAGCGTCAGCTCAGTCTGACAGCAGCAGCAGTGTGGTAGTGGCGGGCTATAATGTGAGCGCCCCCGCTGGGTCGAGGGTGGTGCTGCAATGTGTGAGCGGCCGCATGGTGTGGACCCGGGACAGGGTGAGGGACAGACAGAGGGTGGTCCACTGGGACATGTTCCGAGCCCACCCAGACTACGCCATGGAGAGGGTGCTGGACATGTTCTCTGCAGGGGACCAGAGGATCTACAACTCCTACAACCTGGGCAGGGTCGGCCTCAGCCCAACAGCCTTCAGGGACGGAAACTTCTCCCTGGTCATCAAAGGTCACACTCACTGTCTTTGAATGTTATGTCTGTAGCTGTTGGTGAATGGCATTGTGCATTGTCTGATGATCTGATTGAGCTCTGCCTTAACGCAATTTTCAAAACTGATGACCTTTTTCAAACAATAAAAGTAGAGTTAGGGTCTGTCTTTTAACCCAGCAGCCAGCACTACAGTAAAAAGTACCCAAAGCCATACTTAAAAGTAAGAGTAAAAGTAAAGAGCAGAGTACTTTATTAGATATTTTTCAGTTGTAATAGTGAAAATCACCCAAACCAATGGCACTTCAGGAAAAGTTCTTTAATAAGAAGTATCAAAAGTAGAAGTAAATGTAAATCATACTAATATATTTACATACATGTACTATATACATGCAGTCAATCTAATCGTGCGACAGTATGACAAGTAACTAGTAACTAAAGTTGTCAAATAAATGTTCTTGTAAAAAAAGTACAATATTACCTTCTAAAATGTAGTGGAGTGAATGTAGCAGCAATTGGAAATACTAAAAATTACAAATAGAAAAGCTGGAGATGTTATCAGTGACCATAAAATCCCCTTATTTGTTGAAGCTGCATTATTGCCACAGTAGCACCTCATGAAACAAGTTCAGTTAATGGCTTGAGGGCCTCAATCCCATGACAATTTTAATTTGCCTGCACAATTTTTAATGATTTTTTTTTTTTAATGTAATTTATTGGTGGATAGCAGAGACGGTCTTGGTTTCACTGAAAACATGCAGGAAACCCTGCTGCTTCGAAAACTGTTCCATTTTGGTGCATTCGTGTGCTAGCGGAAAACTCAGACATTCAAACAAATCCACAGAAAGTCGAGTTCAACGTAGCAACAGTGGAATTCAAGTACATAAATGATTATTTTCTTAACAGCTGTGCTTGTTTGTTGATTCACTGCCACAAGTTATTTTACGACAGCTGAACTTGTGAAGAATAAACTTCGGACAGAGCTGTCAGAGCAGGACGAACACCTGACTGCACTAATCACAAGGATCCAAAGCTCTTGACTGACTCCATGTTCCAGTGGTGTAATTTTGATAAAAAGAATATGAAATAATGTTCACTGTCATGTATTTTCCTAGCCATCCCAAATGTTTAGTTTCTGCAAACTAATTTTCATACCAAAGGGAAATGAATGGAAACCCACCGCTGCCTCAGGAGGCATGGTTTGGAAAATGTTTGTAAGTAATGTGAAGTCTAGCCTACATGATTTATCGTCACAAACTACAGTACAGTCCTTCAATCAGTGATTTTATCTGGTATTATCATAATGTTTGCATTTTTTGGGTCTTTGCATGTGTTTACAGATGTCACAATGAATGACAGAGGTCTCTACTCTTGTAACCTCCACCATCTTTACTGCCACCTGTATGAGACAGTCAGAGTTCAGCTCAATGTCACTAAATCACGTACGTATCACGGAGCCATCCACATAGTTGGTCGACACATTACGACCTGGAAGCTGAGTGTGTTGTGTTTTTCTGCACATTTCCCATAAAGGCCGTAAAGAACAGCGTTACTGGGACGGACAGAAGGCGGTGTATGTGGTGCTGCTCGGCAGTACCGTGGTGCTGCCGTGCATCAACCGACGTAACGTGTGGACAGACTGGAGCGAGGAGGAGGAGGACCAGCAGGTGTGTGCGTCTTTGGTCTCAGTCTAGATCCACTTTTAATTTGGAGGGATTCCATGATATCGGCTGAGGGATATAACTCCGTTCTGTACCTTGTTGGCCCCCAGGTGGTCCACTGGGACCGTCAGTCTGCAGGGGTCCACCACGACCGCGCTGACCGCCTGGTGGACCTGTACGCCTCTGGGGAGCAGCGTAGCTACGGGCCACTGTTCCTCCAGAGGAAGATGAACATCAGCAACCAAGCCTTCTCAGAGGGGGACTTCTCTCTTGCCATATCTGATCTGCAGGTGGGTGAAAGGAGAGGAACAGAAAACACCACAGGAGCCTGATTGAAAAAATATACTGCTTTGGCAAGAGCTACACTTCTCACTGGGGGTCTTCCTTATTCTAAATATGTGTCCTCATGCACTTTGGATACTGTTTTCCAAGGTGTGTTTGGCCGTGTGTGAGCATGTTTACAGTGTTTCCAGAACACATGGAAGTTTCATTAGTAATGCGCCTCTTGTCAAGTTAAACTTTATTATTCCGCCGGGATACGTGAGGTTGAGGGGCCACAGTAAAGATGAAAATTCACGTCAACAACAAACAGGATCTGTCCGAAGGGCCTTCCTACCAATCCTTCCGTTCTGTTTGGAGTAATACCAAGCAGAGATCGGTTGACAGTCATATTTTAGGAATCTCACTCTGTTCCAGTGTTGTTTGATAGGGCTCGTAAATCAGATCATTTAGGTTAAATACATTCTCGGGAGCCATCGGAGAGTAATGACAAAATTGTGGAACACAGCCAGTTTTCCATTCAGCTACAGCAAACACTCAGCTGACTGTCAAAGCCATTTCATTCTTCTTGTATGTTTTAAAAAGAAAAAAACGCTGAATTAAACAGCACTTACATTTAAACAACCCAATGTCCCTGGAAAGATAGCAATATATACTTTCTCAAGTATTCTGATAGATTATAAATTCAAAATGTTTTCAAATTGTCCTATGTATGCAGATTAGTGGGCCAATAATCCTAATTCAAAGAGTATGTTGTGCAATGCACATGAAAACAACAGGGCTTTTTTGTCTGGCAAATTTGTTGCTCTAGATTTTTAAAGTGGACAAGCCAAACCAGAGTGGAACAGGGTACTACAATGTCTCAAACTGCACCAATCAGAAACAAGACAGAGACATGAATCTCAGTGTGGACATGTTCTGTAATGATCTATCTCTGTCTAAAAGACAAATTGATGTCTCATACTTACTGAGGTTTTTCTGCTCAGACATACGCAAAAAAATGTTACCCAAATAGTTAATAGTTGACTCATGACATCAAAATCAAACACTGTTAAACCTGACCTGTTAAGTCTCCCCTACAGGCTTGTTTTACTGATGATAAACCTGTTTTTAAATTCCCCTTTTTTAGAGATTTTTAGCCATGCTAGCCACACTTTATGTGTAGTGCTAATAAGCGAGTACAAGCATGCTAACAGGCTAAACAAAGATGGTGAACATTAAGCGAAACAGCAGCACGTTAGAATTTTCACTGTTAGCATCTTAGCATGTCCTCTATGTTTAAGTATAGTGCTTGCTAACACGGCTGCTAGCGTGATTGTTGACTCTCAGAATAAAAAAAACTTCACGTCCACATCTATGCTAAGAATATCCGTCAAACTATCAAAAACGGACAGTTTACTGGACAAACCACCAGAAGTGGGTGCTAAATATGGTACTAATCTTTAACAGCAAACCATTAAAGTTGCTGCCCTGTGATGGCATGCACATTCACATCATTCCAATTTAAGTGTTTTTGAGCCGCAACTTTCTTTCTTCTTTTTTTTTTTTTTTGTTGCTGTTAGCATCTGTTACACAGATTGTGCCATCCGAAGGCACAAAGGCCTACAGTGTAATGCACAAATGTGTCTGACTTGTCTGCATCCAACACGCAGCCCACAGACCAGGGGATGTACTCCTGCCACCTCCACCACCATTACTGTGGTCTGCACGAGAGAAGGGAGTTTCAGGTCACCGTGGAGCCACCAGTGATTCAGACCACCCTGCCAGCCAAAGCACTGCCAAGTGAGGACAAAGGTAACACGCAATCGTGCACACAAGTACACAAAGACACATCTCTGCTGCTGCTGCTGCTGCTGCTGCTCTAGTTGTTAAGTCAGTGTGTGTGAGCAGGAGTGGCACAGAGCGGATGTTTTCTGACTCACTGGATTTGAATTATCATGTGTACAGTTAGAAGAAAAAGCTCTTTGCAGGCATCTGTTATTTTCTTCACTATCAACCTCGTTCTGTGTTTGGTCTGCGACTCTCCAAAGAGCAGCAGAGGAGGAAGAGATGGAGGAAAAGGGGGGGGGCAGGCAGGCAGGGGGGACTTTTATTTCTAAAGTTTTCTGTTTGTATCATGAGAGATTTTTACTTGCACCGTCAGCTCGTCTGACGCCAGACCCCTGAAGCAACACGTACTTTCTCACAATCCCCTCAAAATCCTCCCCCTCATTGCCCTTCACCTTCTCCTCAAGCCACCGCTCAAGACTTTTTCGCCATTATGGCACTACTCGACACACTTATGATGTGTTTGGTGTTCTCCTCTTCCGTTTCTTTCCTCTTGATTGCACGGTTCACATTCCTCAGTCTTTTGACCCACCTAAAAGAATCCTGACTCTGACAGCAAATGAGAAAGAAGAAGAAGAAGAAGAAGAAGAAGAGAGTGGGATCAGACAGAAAAGAAGGATTGGCATGTTGGCGTGCCAGCTGCCAAATTCTTGGAGGATGAGACAGTTTCTGGAGCATGTGTCTTTTCCAGTAGGTAACTGAAACAAAGCCGATAATGGCGGATGCACCAATGTGGGAAAATCATTGAGAGAGGGGTTAGAAATGAGAAATTCCTGCGGCCGAGTCCATTTGCGAGTGTATGTGTGTGAGAGAGCGTGCCAAGTGCGCTCTCATTTCAGTGGAATCTTTCGGATACAGTCTTTGGACTTAAGTCCAGCTCTGCCCACACAATTAATCCTCCGCTCCCCGAGCTGTAATAACACAGTAGTATTGCACCATGGGAATTTTACTGGTTTTAAAAAAACAAGATGCAGAGCTGATGCATCTCCAGCGCAGGAGTGAGTTTGCGCAGTTTCCCCCCCGTGCATGCAGACGAACAGTATTCAGTGGTCTTATCTGACTTGTTTTGCCCTCTCTGACTGTCTGCTGGCCTGTTGACTTTGGCTCTCTCCTGACGTTCTGGAGACATTCTTCACCCCACCATCGCCTTCCCTCTGTCCTGCCTTCCTTCTGTTTTTTTACCTCCACACGCTCAGGTTTGTTTGCCCTCGTCACGTTCCTTTCGCTCGCTCTTTTTCCATCGCTTTTTCTCACTTCTTCTTTTCTTTTTTCTTTAACCTTTCCTTTCAAAGAAAGAGAACAGACAAGACCAGGAAGTTTCCTTCATCTGTGCTGCAGCTGGAAAGACAAACAGAGTGGTCGAGGCAGTGGGGGATGAGAGTTTTTGAGAGACAGATAAAAACGAGAGAAGGGAGGATGGGGGCGAGGAAGTCTGTCAGTGGAGTAGAGTGGAGGAGATGTAGGTCAAATCCCTCCCTACCATCAGAGTTAGTTTGGGGGGGAGAGAGCCAGGCAGCCAGTCTCAACACAAACACATATGTTCCCATCTGTCAGTGGGTCAGGGGAAAATGGCTCGAAACGATATAAAAGCATCAGAAGATCTGCTATGTTGATAAACATGTTGTTTGAATATACGCTACAGCTGGATGTGTGTTTGGGGTCACTAGGCGAGGTCTTCTCTGGCCTCTCTGAGCCAGGCGAGCCTCCGGAGAAACGTCCCTCCGTCCCCTTCCTCTCCCTTGGCTCTCCTCCTCTGTTCCACCCCACTCTGTCCTTCCTTCACTCCTCTTCCTCTCCTCTGTTCTCTGTGTTATACTGCCAGGAAAACTAAATCACAGCATGACTTTCTGTCTGGATCTCATTTTGGCTCAGATATGTCAAGTCTGAGGTCCGCAGCTGCTTCTTGCCTTGCACTTTTTTTTTTTAATGAGGCAAAATGGAACCAGGCGTTCCCTTCCTCTTTCTGCCCTCTGCTTCTCCACACTCTGCAGAACCGCACATACAGTCTCACCTAATGCTGACCGCCTGATTATTATTCACCGCTCTGGAAATGTGTTCAGGATTTTCTTTTACAGCCAGGAAATGTCAACGCATGTAAAAAAAAATAATAATAATAATAATAAATTAAACGTTTGCAAGGTGTTAGAGGGTATGAGGCCTCTCTCTCACTCTCTCCCTCTCTCTCTCTCTCTCTCTCTCTCTGTCTCTCTCTCTCACACACACACATACATACACACACATACACACATATATGTAATAAAAATTAAAAAGTATGCAGCCACACATATAGATGGAAAATTGTTTCGGGGCTTGGAAAGAAATGACTGCAGCGAACGTGTTAGTTTGGGAGCATTAGATGCAGTCTGCCACTGTAAACACTGGTTGAACACAAACCGCTGGATAACAAAGAGAAGAGCGCTGTCAGTAGAAATGAGGTTTAAAAGTCGACGCCTTCATTGTGTTCAGTGTCCACAACAAATAACAACCAGATCATAACAGCTGCAATTATTACACATTATTAGTATTCATGGATTGGACCGCACCCATCATAAACCATCATTTTGTTCTACAAACCTCTAAAGTTTCCTGACTGCATCAGTGCATGTAGGTCAGGAACCAAAAGGGCTTGGGTGGACGCCTTTGGTATAGGAATGTGCCCTTCTTCAATATCGGCCTTCATTTTGATCTCAAACACACACTTGTGAAGTATCATGGCTGCTAACAAACATTACAGTAAATAGTAGTTGTATGCCTGAGAGACAGCAGCATATTAGCATTGTCACCGTGAGCAAACTAGCTTGCTGAGGTTAGCATTTGATTTGGAGTGACTTTCAACCATGCTTGGCCGTGCCCTTTAGCGAAGCGCTAATCAAGCAAAATGCAAGCATTGGTGCCAACACTGCCATCCACACAGCCACAGTGCTAACGTGGCTACGACTGTTTTTTTATGACCGTGAAAGACAGTTTGAAATTTGTAGTAGCTACGTCACAAAATAAGCTCAATGGGAGAACAAATGAAATCAGTATGAAAGAGGAAAGACTGACAAGCGCAGGTCTAGCGCCACAAAGCAATGAAAATCTGCGAAGCCACAGAAAGTCCCCAAGTGAAGAAATACAACAAGTGCCAGCTATTATTGAACCAAATGGATTGTTTTTCGTGTTACTCATGAGGTGTGTAATGTGAGTTCAGCGCTGAATCTGCTCTTGGTTGTAAACCCCAAGATGACACACTGGTCTGTTTTGAGTGAGAAGATGAAGAACAGAGGAGCACCAAACGCTGACTGTTGGGATTTCTGTGCTCCTCAGACACCACTAAGGCTGAGTCACCTCGAGTCATCAACGTGATTCTGCCCGACCAGAGGCACCACTTTCTCCTGCCGCTGGGATACGTCCTCACCACATTCCTGCTACTGGTGTTCATTATCCTCATCATCATCCTCGTCACACGCAGACGCAAAATCAAAGGTCTGACCTGCAATAACTCAGTCTGACCGTAGGTGATCTGCACGGGAATACACTCACTGGCTGACTCTCATTGACTTTTCTTCTGTTTTCAGAGTTTTATCCACAGGCATCCATGAGGTGAGTGAGAACACACACACACACACACACACACACACACACACACACACACACACACTAAGGTGTCTCTCTCTCTCTCTGCCAGTGATAGGTCGAGCAGAAGCCAAAGCAGCTCGGAGGAGTTTGAGATGGACGTCGCTGAAGTGAACGTGTGCTGCCCAGAGGAGAGAAGATTCGGTGAGTTTGAAGAAAGAACTAGAGTTTACAGAGAGACCTTTTGTTGTGACTTTTTTTTTGTGTGACTCTCTTGTTTCCTGTGTGGTTTCTAGACTACAAGAACAACCTGCTGAGAGAAAAGGTCCACATGAACACTCAGCCCAAAGTCATTGATCTTGACAAAGGTAACCCACGCACATGCAACGTCATCTAAGGCACATTTTTCTGATTTTCCTCCTTCCTTAACCTCAGTTTGTCTTCTTACAGAGATGCAGAAATTTTCTAAGTGATGGAATGAGAAGATAAGAAGTGAAACTGGAGTCACTGGCTGGTCCAGAGGCTGAGCTCCAAACTAAACACTGCCTTCTGTTCTGGCAGGAGAGGCGGCAAGAGAATGAAGAGGAAAAGTTGTGAAATGTAGAAAAAAACACTAAAAGAAAAAAAAACAAATCTCACTGTGGCCTTATGAGTTTAAATCATTTGGATAGAGAAACAGAAAAACTCCACTGTCGATGTACTTGATCAAACTAAAAAGACTTGACTAAGATCACTATGCACAGCACAAGAGCGCCACCCAGAGGGGACTCTTGGCCAAGATGCAACATGTGCATAAGTTGACTCAGTTGTGATTGAGTTATTACAGCTTTGATTATTATTCATGAAGTTAAAAGTAAACAAAGTAAATAAACTTCTTTTTTTTTTTTTAAATTTGTTTTAATCTCATATCCATCTTGGCTTAACTGACAGGACTGAACGCCACTGAAGTGCTTTTTATCAGTGTGCGCCGCTTCCTGTAGGCTACGATTAACTCCATGCTAACTGACCGACGATGCTGCATATGTAAAAATGTTTCAGTTTGATGCTCAGACTGTGTTTTCTGTGGAATGTCCCTTTTTCTTTATTTTTACATGTAGTTTGATGCTGGTGTTTAAGTTGGTTATTCCATGATTGGTTCTCTTTGTATTCAAATTACTTTGTGAGTATGATACAATAAAGATGCTTTTTCACTGGATGTGGACGGCAGAAATGTTTGATGATGGTGCTAACTTTCACAGCTCAGTGTGCTGACTTTTCATGGTAGGAAAAGCAAAGGTGTAACTATGCACTTTAACAATAGCTCTGAAGTTTTTCCGAGTAGAGGGACGCAACCCCACCCCCCTTAAACTGAAGCAGCTACATGGAACTTTTATTAATTGCGTTTAACCTGCTGTCACATGTCCCAAGTATATTTTGTAATAAAGGCATGTATTTACTCAATGGTTCCTGCATAATTTTCCTAAATGTTTCATATATGATCAAATGTTAACAGCAGGAAAAGGGGAAAAAAATGTCACGTCTAAGAACAGCTGTTGTGACTTCTGCTGTTTCTCAGCCACCTAATATGCCATCTGATTAATTTGCTCCCCCTCACTTGATGATGTTAATGCTGTTGTAATGTCACGTGTCAAGTATATAAGTACTTTGCTGCCAATGTCTGCCATTTTGTAATGCTTTGGCGTTGAGCCTCTACTGATGGTTATATCAACAGACTTTGGACTAGATCGTAGGTATCTGCATATAATAACTTTTGTGTATTGTGCCTCACAGAAAGTCACACCTAAGTACACGTAAGGTCATAGTTCATTTATTCATTCCTTTGTGTCACAAACAAACAGTCCCTGAATTCAAGACAAATGGCTTTTATACACTTTGTGAAATTTGTTTTGTGTACTTTTTCTATAAAATACATGGTACTGTAATATACTTTGAATCTAAAAATGGTAGAAAACCCTGGTCTGTCTTGCACCGTTGGACAACTGTATCGAAGGAAGCAGCTCTCAATCGGTCAGCACACACGAACACACACACCTGCTCACCTGTGATCTGAATTCTGTACAAGAAGTGTGATAACATTCACAGAATCACAATGGGTTAATTAATTCATCCCTGCCTTATCTCTCTCTCTCTGTCTCCCTCTCTCTCTCTCACACACACACACACACACACACACACACACACAAAAACACACACACAAAGCTACGCAGACATCAAGAGGAAATTCATTCTGTAAGTAAACCCAGGATCAAGATCAAATTTGGGCCACGCTGTGTCGGTTTACAATTAGAGGTAAACTACAGGTTCTGTAGGGTGATGATCAGGCAGGATATACTGGGAGGCGCTACAGGACCTTTTGGACATCAAGATGGACTTGTTTTGTAGCACTAAAGTCAATGTGAAATGCTCAATACGTTTGCCGTTGCCCAGAGAAAACATACAACATGATGTTCTGGTCAAGAGGAGACCGACCTCTGGAATACGAGAATACACTCCAACACAAGATCAGAATCTGAACATTATAAACACAGAGCAGCAAATGTGTCTTTGTCTCAGTGTCCATCAAAACAATCAACCATGTGTCAACCATGGTATGTCACTATGCAGCTGGTGGTACACACACTGTACACTCCACGTCTCTTGGGAACAGTCTGGCGTGTGTTCAGGTGTTCAACCTGGGCCAGCACCGTCATTGTCACGTCACCCAGTTGCACTCGTCCTCCAGACTGGGTGTGTGTACACAGTGCTCATGTTTGGGGGCAGCAACCATGGGACCCTCTTCCTATATCGAGCGTCAGGTGCCAAAGATCTGATCAGTCTTAAATACAAACTGAACCCCTACAGGGGTCTCTAAGCACAAAAAGTAGAGAGGTATAATATTCATGGTCCAATAAAGGCAGTCACATGAGGCTGAGATAATGACAGTAAAAACGCCCGTCGCTCTTGCTCTGCTCCTCAGGGCCTGGTCCAGTTGACGAGGTTTCTGGCTGGGCTGGTTTGCTGTGAGCTGGGTGGTTGGTTCTTTTGGTTTCAGAGTTTCTCAGGTGTCCACCACAGGTCCGATGGATTCATCCTGAGGACTCTCCAGAGGGGACGAGCTGTCGGGGGCAGGCGGGTGAGGGGAGTGGGCGACCCCTGTACCTGCGCTGCAGCTTGCACAACCCTGTGAGACACAAGGAGAGATTTAAACCTGTACTCAGGTGAGAAGAAAGATGAGAAAGGTCCATGTGTGTGACTGGAGACTCCCACCTGTGTGTCGATCTCCTGTGGGATAGTGTGCTGTGAGATCCAGGGATGGACCTCAGCCAGCTCCTCTCTCTGCTCCTGGGTGAACCAGGGCTGGAGGGGCTGAAGCACCCGCAGCTTCTCCCTGTCTTCTGACAACACCTCATTCTGGTCCCTGGAAGAGACGAAAAACCTTCTTCAAAAAACAAGGCCAACTTATAATCCATATTACCTAACCTAAACAATTTCGGCAGTGCATTTAAAATATATTCTCCACTTGATTTCCGATGCAAAATTTTGTGAGGATGAATCAAGGCTTAAGGAATAAAAGGAAAATGGCCACATGGAAATGTGTGCCGCAAAGCATGAGTATGAGAACAGATTGATGTTCAATTGATATTAAGGGTGTATACCTGGTGTGCATCTGGTATGTCATCATGACACGCTCAGGCGTGTGCTGGATCATGCTCCACAGTGAGTTCTCCACCTGAGTGTCGAAGCTGTGTTGGAGCTCCGCCGGTGCCTCCTGGCTCTTACGGGCTTTGCGTGATGTGTCAGATGAATCATTGCTAGCAAAGTATTTGCTGCTGTTGCTGCTGCCTGCAAGCCAGAGAGAGTTCTGCATCAGTCACTACAGTGAAAGTGTTGTTCCTCTGTCACGCAGTGTTAAATCATTTTTATCTATGAAGAATTTGATGATTTTATTCATTTTTACAGTAAAATTGCTTACAGAGTGTGTGAAAAGGAAATTTTATGCAGACGTGTGTTTTCCCTGTTACCAGTGTGTGATGTGGAGGTTCCATTGGAGCCAGATCCTGATCCTGATCCGAGGGAGCCAGACTCCCCTGACCCAGACCCAGAGGCATTGGAGCCCGTCCCTGACCTGGCATCCTCCTGCAGCAGCATGTCAAGCAGCTCACTGGATGTAGACTGGGCGTCATGGTTCCCAGAATCGCTGGGGTTGTCACCCTAAGCGAGGCAAAGGTTTAACAGTCAGAACTTGACCAAGAACATGCTGTAAAGACAACTATGTACTAGAGATGTCCCGATCAGGTTTATTTTACCCCGATCCGAATCTGAGTCCTTTAATATTTAGTAAATGCTGACACTGAGTCCCGATCCAATACTCAGGCTTAACTAATATTTTCCTGGATAATACAGCTACATTAACAAAAAAAGTACCTGCATCCAAGCTGTGCTAATCATTTTTTTTATTTTGTTGAAACAAAGTATATACTTGGTACCTCGATTTCATCCATAAAAAACAAACATAAAAAACCTCCATATCATCCATTGCTTTTTTCATATTGTTGTCACATAAAATGACATAGACCTGTTGCTAGTCTATTTCACGTGTTCAGCATCTTCTCGATTGCCTGTATTACATGCTCTGCTGTATGAGAGTCACGAAACAAGTGCGCATACCGACACGTTGCAACTCGAAAGTAGAATCAGTGTACTGTGATGCTGAGATCATAGGGCATACCGGGGATTCAAAAACTCCAGATGATGAAGAAAACCCTGATCCTTTACCACGGATAAGAGCTGGTTAACCAGAGTGATTAATTCAATGTTACATGTCGCCGTTGGGCTGCTTTATTTTCACACTGCAGACATTTTATCCACAGGTTTGCCAGAGTAACATTAAGTGCGTGTCTTGAGTTCTGCAACGTATTGTGCTCTGACGTTAACAAAAAAAAAAAAAAAAATCGACCTTGGGTCCACATTTAAAATTGCCGATCCCCGATCCTGCAGATGGGATCGGGACATCCCTACTATGTACTACATCCCTATACCGGGTATGTATAACAGTGTATCTACTGTGGGAAAGTAAAAGTTTTGGCAAGTTGAAGGTTGACAGATAACAGCAGACTCACCTCGTTGGCATGTTGTTCATGGAGGCTCTCAGCGTGGTTGTGTCCGGTGCTGCTCTGACCTTCATTTGGCTTTGGCAGCTCCTCCTGCAGCAAGTTCAGCTGTAGCGGAGAACTGGAGCGAGAGCTGGAGAATAATGCTGGAGGACCAGCAGCCTCCTCCTCTTCCCCGACAGAGGAGCTGGGTCGGGGTGAGCAAAGCAGAGGGCCCAGTGGGGTCTGAGTCTGAGGTGCTTGCTGGGTTTGGAACAGGGGCTGAGGAAATTGGACACTGCCAGGGGCAAAGCCTGTTATGGTGATGGGTGCCTGGGGAAGCATGGAAGGATCAGATGGTGGGTAAATAGATGGGTAACCTGGAGTGAAAGTTGGGTAGCTGGGCAGGATGACAGCCATGACTGGAGTCATGTATGGGTTAATGTTTTGGACTGGAGCCATGGGCTGTAGGTTGGGGAAGGTCTGTATATTCTGGAGATTCTGAATGGGCTCCATCTGGATTTGCTGCATGCCTTGCAGGCTCTGAGTAGGCTGCATGATGCTGAAGTTGTAGTTCAGTTGGGTTTGGTCAGGAGGTTGCAGGAGCATGGGGGTCGATAGAGGCAGCTGTTGTGGTCTGGGGGGTTGCTCTGGGACAGGCTGGGTCGCCATCATGGGGAAGAATGGTGTCTGGAGTGGGTTTGTTTGGCTGTAGGGCGCCCCCATCTGGGGCTGGGAGGACTCTGAGGATGGCCAGGAGGATTTGGGACCAGGTGGAGAAGTGTAGCTGTCTGAGGAAGTCTGAGGTTTGGCACGCTTGTGCCTGGGCTTTCCTCTGCGAGTGCGGTTCCACCCAGCACCACTCACTGGACGTAGATAGTCGCCTGTGATGTAATCGACATAATAAGTTTGATGGGAGGTGCCAGAGTATCACTTAAAAGCACATACTCGGCACATTTGTAAATAAATACACACCTGGGTGGTGGGAGTGAGCCATAGAGCTGTTGTCCAGCTGCAGATAGGAGCTATAGGGGCTCTGGAGGATGCGATGGCGGAATCGATCCACATACTCTTGCTCCTCCTTCTGGGTGTGAGCTGACAGCACCTCCTTGGTGAGACCGATAAACCTTCGTTCCTCTGTGGCGAGGCTGGGGGCCAGACGGACAGGGGTCGGAGCAGCATCAGCAGGCTCACTGCCCATCGGGGCATCCTCCAGGGCCGTGGCCTCTGTGGGAGATCATTAAGAAACAAACATGTTCAAAAGAGAGTTTTCCAAAGTGACAGAGATCCACAGATTTAATTTCTTTATGTTGTTTGTTATAAGGTTCACTTTTTAAGAGAAAATTTAAGTTTACAATGTATTTGCTTGCTTATTTCAATGCCAGGAGACCATGTACAACTACGTTATTGTAATTCAATAAGATTTTAGGTTTACATGAATGATTCTGTACACCAGATTTTCAAGGAGTATATTCAAGCATATACATAACAAAATATACATTTAAAGGATTTTCCAAACTTTCAAGACTGTGCATGAACCCAGTGTAAGGGGGGTATGTTTCATACCTGATTCAGGCTGTGGCACATGGACAATGGTGCTGCTGTATGAACACTGGCTGGTGACAGAGACTACGCTCATAGCCTTGGTGGACATCGTGATGTCTGTCAGAGGCGCTCCAACAACTGCTGCCGCCGTCGGGGCCACTGACACCCCACTGTCCAGTACCACTGTCAAATCAGGGGAAAGACAGTGAATAAAGCGTTGCTGTTACGAAGAATATTACAGCATATATCCCCAAATGATGATAGAGTGGTAAGCTGTGTGGTGTCTGTGATGTGTTCGTACCATCTGAGCTGGCCTGAGCTGTATCAGTGGTTTCAGCAGGCTTGTCGTCTTCTGAGGTAGAGGATGAGGAAGAAGAGGTGGCCAAGGAATGGGAGTCACTCTTGCGCTTTAGGGCTGGACCTGTACAGCTCTCCAAATATCTGAAACACACACATACAATTAATAGAGTGACAGGAATTATGTGACCTAAGAGTAGGCATTATGATGGTACATCCACACACCTGATGATGTTGTCCACACAGTTGATCTGCTGATAGGAGGGAATGTGTGTTTGCTTCCTACTTTCCTCGGGTTCTCTGACCTCAGGGTTGGAGACTGCAGGGGGCAGACGTGCTGGGGAAATGAAGGCTCATTTTAGCCAAAAGAATTGAATTGTTTTTTGGGTTTTTTTCTTATGTGTGTGGTTCTGCATTACCTGCAGCAGGTTTGCCAAGGAGAGCAATTTTGTGGCTACCCAGATAAGCCTGCTGGCCCCAACTCTTCACTCTATTCACATCAGCACAGATCTGCTGCAGAGTCATCTACAATAAGACAATGTATCAGAAGGGTTTACATTGGCAGCAGGTTGGCAGCAGTTACCACTCACTTCCTGGCCTGTGATGTCACTGTGATGTCTCACCGGTTCCCGCTGCGCGTCCTCCCACAGGTTACCATTACTGTCACTTGAAGAGGCGACGCTGATGTAGTGCTCATGAGAGCCGTTACTTCCCAAACTGCCGTAACCACTGGAACCGTTATTATGGACCGGCTATGGAGGAGAGACACAGAGAAATGAAGGCACTGGTGAAACACTGACAGAAAGATAGAATATGATGAATAGAGAGGTGTGTGTTTGTGTTAGTAAGGCTGGACACCCATGGACATGTATGTGGTCCAGGACTACAACTTTCACTATCCATAATCTCAAAATGCTTCAAAAATGCCAAGAATGAATAAGGGGAAATCCTAGGTTAGCAAGAAAAAAAAACACCAAAAAGGATCATTTCAAATAAATATCAAACAGAAACAGGGAAGGTGATTTTAATATCCATGCCCTGCAAACATTACATTTTTCTCTTATATCAATTGATGATAGATATTTGAATTATGCATTTTTTCAGTACTGAAATAATGACCTGCAGGAAAAGCTTGTAGATCTTTGCTTGCAGGTCTTTTATTTCCTCATTAGTGACTAGGATATCATCCTTAGTCGGTGCAGCAAACACATCTTCATTCAGTGGACTCCTGGTGACGAAAAACAACAGTGATGTCATTAAAACAGGTGAAGTCAATAGCAGTACATTCAATTATAAAGTCACAGAAAGCAGTGAGATTTTATTTTTTAATGTAAAACTTTTTTGGTCTTTGTGAACTTACGTCCTGACTTTATGACGTCCGATGATGAAGGCCACCTTGCGGCTCCAAGGGTTGATGAAGCTGGACCAGCTGGTGTCCAAGGTGATATGGTCTCCGTTTTGACACCGTAGACGCACTGGAGAGTGCTCAAACGGAGACTGGCCCGCATATTTCAACACTGAACATGGCGTTAAGAGAAGAACATCAAGGTAAGGGTGACAATGTGGATGATGGGTTACTGTAATCAGCACTGGAAGAAATCCTTGGTGAATCCCAAATAAAATAAAAATAAAAAAATCACGCGTCTTGGACACTTACCTTTCCGGTGCATAGACAGCATGAGGGGGCGGTCGTCTGGGTGGATGCAAGTCAGCAGTGAGGAGCCAATAAGATCCTGAGGAAGGTATCCTAGCAACGGCACAGCCCTAAAAGGCATAAACAATCAAATTAGCTTCACCAACACCATCTTAAAAGCTCATGGTAAACGCTGATCATGTGTGTGTGTGTGTGTGTGTGTGTGTGTGTGTGTGTGTGTATTGACCTGTCATCCACTTCCAGGAACACACAGCCAGGGGAGTGAGTGGTAGTGAAGATTCGCTTGTCCAAGGGGATCCGAGGCGCTGCACAAACAAATAACATCAATGTCAGGGATATGTGAGGGCTCTTTCTTACATGTTTAAGCAAAAGAAAGGCTATGCATACCAATGACTGATATATAAGCAGAGGTAGTGATTAAGTCATGATATTCATTTGTTCACAACTTCCTCAGAAACATCTCTGGCAGGCATGAATAAGAGGCTTCAACAAATATCTTCAACTAGAAATTGAGCAAAGGTTGTGTGTCCAAACACAAGCAAACAAAAACATTTAAAAAAGATTTTTAAAAAAAAGTGAGCTTGTTGTGTAATACTCCTATATACATAATTGTACCTTCATATCCAGAGATGATACGTTCAGCCAGCGCCAGGCAGCACGACTCCTCCTCCTCCTGACTGTCTTCTTTTCCCTGCACCTTCAGCAGGTAGGGTGTTATCCGAAATGGGTTGTACCGCATCTCACCCTCACGGTCCTTCCCACCCCTAAAGTATAAATTGACATTTTTGATTTCCATTGTGGAGTGTGAAGTACACCGAAGCCATTTGACTCAACTGATATTAAAAGATAGCTTCCATATTTTTCACATGTTTTTGATACCTAAATGACTAATGAGGACAACAATTTGTTGACTTGTTTCAGTACTGAGCTAGGCCACTGCAGCCAGCAGCTGCAAAACAGGCTGCGATGTGAGAACCATCTGCAGGCCATTGTGAACCATCAAAGTAAGTCCATTTAATGCTTGTTTTGCCACCAGCATACTCAGGTTGTTATTCTAAGAGTCTGACGGCATTATGGAAAGGATCCCTGTAGAGTAAGAACTTTTCATTAAACTGGCAATATGCAAGTATTTTGTTTTAATGTATCTTTATGAAGTAAATCTTGATTGCACAGTGTAATGGTCACAAGATGATGACAGCATTGGCATTTAGATTGGTTCCTCATCAACCTCGCTTTTTATTTTGACTACCACCTGGCACAAAATCTGGCAAAAATCTAACAAGACCATGGATCCAGTCAGGCTGGCAGCCTGCCCCCAGTTCTATCTGCTGTCACTTCTCAGTTACAGGCTAAATGAATAAACAAAGTCACATTTTGCCTTGTGTTGTTGGTAAAAGAAATGATCCAGTAGTCTTTTGCTAGTGTGGTATAAACAATAATACTATAACAAAACTGTTTCTGCATGCCAAAGTTATCCTCTGAACACACAAATATGTCAAACAGGAAATGAGTTAAACAAAAACAGACTAGAGCCATACTGAAATGTTTCTTTGACAAAAACAATCTCTCTGTATCTTATTCTGTCTTTAACTATGATTTACAAAGTCACATGGAGTCAGCAGGACGTCTAAGGGGTTTGATAAGTGAGTTTCAGCTATGCTTTACTGACATCTGTCATGTCTGAGCAAATGAAATGTTGCCAGAAGTTGCATTATTGTTTGGTCTCAGATATATGGAAGGCCTAGTACAAGAGAAATTGTTAATAGAAATTAAAATATAGTAAGTATACTGACCTGATTCTGCAGAAAAAAGACTTGACCTGGGCAGAGTCGAACAGAATGCCTGCTGAAGAGACAAAGAACAACAAAAAGTTAGGTTAACTGCCAGCTCTTTTAATTCCATTAGCGATCTGCACTGATTCACAATTATTTACGAACAAACTCAGCTAAAGCCGCCTCATATAAGCTTGAAATGATATTGAGATTAAAACAAAGCCTAAAATACAGTATAACAAATGTGGTCCGAACACACCTGTGTTAGAGTTGCTCCAGGGTGGCAGATGCAGCTGAGCCGTGTGCGAGTAGAAGACATTAACATCTTGGTGGAAGAGCAGCTCCACAAACTTGGCCGACTCCAGGAACTTCTTCTTGCAGCACAGAATGCTGGGAGCCTGCTCCGACGCGTACATCACGCGGCCACTCGACAGCGAGAAAACCACAACGAAGGAGTCCTACACACAGGCACAGAGAGACGTACGCACGCACATGTAGAAAGACACAAGCACACAGGCGAGCCAAGTCACAGACACACACAAAAGCAGTAAACACACATACACTCACACACACCGCAAGGCGTGAGGCAAAAATAAACTTACACGTGCATGTATAACGTGCGTGTTTGCATTATGTGTGTGTGTGTGTGTGTGTGTGTGTGTGTGTGTGTGTGTGTGTGTGTGTGTGTGTATACCGTGTTTTTAAGCGTGTGTTCAGAGGTAACTCTCTCCAGCTCCTGCAGGGTGCAAACACTGGCATCTCTCCTCTCATCCTGGCCATTTCGCATCAGCAGTTTGTAGTATTCGCTATTAGCTAGAGAGCAACACACAAACACATACGATGATATCAGAAAAAAGTAGTAATGTTACTCAGACAGAACGTGAGGTTTTCCAGTTGTCAGGTTACCTTGCACTTGTTTGACACAGTTGAGCGCGTAGTGTAAGGCCTCCACAGTGCTGGCTTTGCTGCGATTGCGTTTGTCAGATGGAAGCCTCTTCTTCATTTCAGCCACTGTGATCATCAGTTCTCTGTGGGTCTGGCCTTTGCTGCCATCTGTGTTCTCACTGCTATAAAAGGTCAGAGAGTTTAACTTAATACAATGCAGAGACAAACGCAACAGTTTTCAGCTATCTGTAATTTCCAGCCACCTACGTTAAATGAATAGGGGGTAAGTGGTTCCCCCTTTCTCAATGTTTATTTCAAACCCCTTTCTCATTTATCTTATATTTTTGGTCTGGACAAATTTGCATAGAAACGTGTATAAATATATATATATATATATATATATATATATATATATATATATATATATATATATATATATATATATATATATATATATATATATATATATATATATACACGTTTCTATGCAAATTTGTCCAGACCAAAAATAATTGCTACTGTGTATATCTAATCACCCATATATTTACCATTGCTAAGTTGTTGCATTCTTTTGTTACACAATAAGTGCTAAAACAAACAAACAAACAAAAAAACCTTTGGAGGTACATATTGATTCTACATTTTGAGAACATTCTATTGCTTTAACATACATCTGTTCAGGTATACTAAACAACTCTTGTAACATACATTTCAGGAAAGGTGGCACAAATCCCTTTGCAGTAGGTTGGAATGTTTTATTTCAGTTATTGTCAACACCAAAAGCATTTCATGTTTAGCCATTTATTATGAAGTTTACAAAATGTACAATAATATCAGTAGACACTAGAAATGCCACTCATTTTTTAGAGGAAGGAATTTGCCTTGGTGTTTGATGTATACTAAAAAAGGCATATATAATACTGACCATACAGAGCACAAAAATTACATGTATAAAATATATGTATGTTTTAAACTCACAAAGCTGTGCAGGTGTACTGTTTTGTGCAAACTACTTCATCATGGGATATGCAAAAGGTCACAGTTTAAAAAATGTGTCATGGGATGATAGTCAACGATGTCAGCTAATGTATAGAGTATATTATGTATAGAGACAGATGTCCACTGGGGAGGATTGTTATTGAGACCATGTGCAGATGAAAATAAATGGGGTGGTAATTCATCACTGGGGGTGTCTGGACTGGATTTCAGCTCCTAAAAACACAATGTGGCAAAGCAGTTAGATTAGTTCAGACTTGTTTTTATCAAAACATGTTAGGACTGCGTTTATTACACGGTCTGAGCAGTGACTGATCAGGCTCAGACACATACAGTGTGAATTCTGTAGTGTTTGGAATGTTTTTTGTTAAGCCCTATGTACACGTAAAATGTGACTAGTAGAATCTTTAATTTTAACAGTATTTGTCCATTATTTTACTCAGATGATGCCTGTACTCAATTCAGACATCACAGTACCATCGGCCCTCATTTAGTAAGAAATTAAAAAACTGTTGTATACAAAACAAATTATTCAATATTGTCGCATCGCTAAAACATAGACTGCAGACAAAAAAATGTGTTTATCTTACAGCCACATGGTTTTTCAAAGGGAACGCAGTACAACTCTCTGGGATCTTCAGCCACTTTAGACTTCCTTGTCACTGTCACGCAATCTTCCAGCTCTGCAGGCTTGGTCGTTTCTTCATGGGACTACAAGCTGGAGCTGCTCCTTGTTCTTTCCTGGAGCGAGAATTACATGATTTACTGCCTGTACACAATATCTAACAGTATTATTGCTGCAGTGAGACACGCATGATAAATTATGTAATGTCCTCAAAAATGTATAGCAAAGTTACTAACAGTCTCGTAACCAGAATGCCAACATAATGAACTGAAAGACAATACATGGTCTACAAGTGCAATTCACAGTCAATAAAATAAATAAAATAAAAGCAATAACTGACAGCAGCACAGAAATGCAGCTGGTCAAAACAAGACTGCTATCTCATGATGTGATGTGTACAAGTTTACATTATAGCTGAGCCACAGTAACTAAAAACAATCACACCTAGCTAACTGTTAAAGTTGCTGTGTTGTCATTAGTTAAACTAAAGATATTTTTCAGCAGATGTTAGATGTTACTTACCACTCTAAAGACACTTCCCAAATTCATCTTTTTCCATATCCACAGCCATCTCCAGCGTTGGAAAGCCCCGACAAAATGTACTCCTGTTTAGCTTCTTTCTAAGTCGCTTATTTCCTCTGCTGCGGAAAAGGCTACCTTTCCTGAATAAGTAACTATGACTGAAAGCCATAGCTCTGGCGGCCGGCTCGACATCTTCATCCTCTCTTGTGGAAAACTAGAGGCTAAAGTGAGTCACTATCACCCCTCAGGCCGGAAGGATTTATTACAGGATGTATTACAGAAGAGACGGCCCGTGCTAGCTGCTTAGCAGTGGATATCTCTGCAATGCAATACATAAGCATCTTTTTGTCCATAATGCCACAGCTGTTACTTCTTCACACTCTGTTGATTGGGTTAGTTCATTTTATCAATATTTACTTTTACTTTCAGATCTACATTCAGATCTTAAAAATGGAACCTTTAAGCCCTGATTTAAAAAAACAAACCGGAAGCTCAAGTTGATCTCAAGTTTTCTCATATATGTGGTGCATAAGAAATGAAATGCTGCTTCTCTGTGTTTAGTTTATCAATATTAATATTCCTTTCTAGTCATTTTGTGAGTTTACTTTGTTTATTTATTGGACTAGAAAGGTAGCAGACTTGCCACTCAGAAGGTAGCCAATAACATTAGCCAGCGATTTGGCTAAATGTTTGACTTGTTTACAAGCTGTTTGATCATCTGACTGGTCATGTGTCTTGCTCCACTGGACCAATTTTCAGCGATGACTTTGGGGATTGCAATGTTGTCATGGATAGAACTAGTAGATAGGAATAAACAAATAAACATTCAGTTTCTGTAAGCTGTCAGCACAAGGTATCAAAACTTTCACAGAGATGGATCAAGTTTTAAAACACTCGCTTGCTGATTTTACCAGATGCAAACCCACTGTTCTGATATACTGCGTTGCATTTTAAAACTCGTTTTGAGATAAATCAAGAGACGTGGGTGCAGCACAGTCAGGGCACACCCAATCAGACAAATACCTCTTAGTTGAAGCTGAGGTGGATCCCATGGCACTACCAGGGCTGTGATTGGTTGAGGAAGAGAGGTCGTGTGAGCCGCTAGTCATCTCCTCATCTTCCTGCCCAGCTTCCCCTCCTGAAGCTCCCCTCGCCTCCCCCCCATGTTCTCCTGTGGTTGATGGTACTGCAGGCTCCTCCCCATCCGGACCGCTGTCACCTCCAGGCATCTCCGAACTTTGGTCACACATCAGTAATAATTTACCCAATCCCAGTGGTCGGTGAAAGTCTTCATATGTTCAGTAACAGGAATGGGTTCCATGTGGTGACGACAGCAAAGAGTTCATTCAATCAGTGTTGAATGTTGGCCTTGAACTCTGTAAGATAAAAGAAAATACAGGAAGATAATAAGAAACAGCATAAAAACAAACAACATGGTCGAACTAGCAGCAGCTGGTATCTTCTGAACCTTTGCCACTGAAAACACAAAACGAGTATTTGAGGTGTGGTGCAATTCCACATCCCAGTACTGTATACACATCTGACAGTGTTTTGAAATTGCAGTAAGTGTGCATGAAATTAATAGGCCTGCACAGTTAATGGAAGTATAATCATGATCGTAATACAGCTGAGTGTAATATGTATAATACAGCATTATGGATGAGGTACTGTAGTCCTACAGAGATGGAGTGAACTGGATTATAAAGACAGAAAACACATTTGTTTGGGTGTCTCCCCTCATCCTCTGATTTTCACAATTTTGAAGTAAAAATAAAAATTGTTGTTTTCTTTTTGTTGGTTTGTTTCATTAGTAAGTTACTATAGCTGTTGTTGCTGTTTTCATTATTGTTCACATATATTATACCGTCACTTTAGTTTTTAATATATGATAATATTCAAGCTAATGTGACATAAAACATAATGACACTGAATGTCGATGGAGTTAATGATGGTGAGGTAGTACTGATAATAATGATAATGTAGTTATTTATTATTATTATTTATTATTATTTTGTTGCATTATAATCATTGTTATCATTAGGGCCCAAGCAGGGAACCTGCGATGTCCCTGTTGTTTTTCTAGTGATTATTTTTTTTCCTTTGCTCCAAATGATCACATTTTTCACTACCTGAACATACCCCAAAACCCACCAAACTTGGAATATAAGTCACACCTGGCAAAAATTGTTATAATCTATTATCATCCTGAATTTCAACCACTAGGTGGCGCTATGATCAAAGGAGTGCGTTTTAGCTTATAACGCCAATATACTTTGATGCACATACAAAAACCTTATATCCCCGGGTTCACTGAATGGTGCTGAATCTTGTGATATAGGCCACGCCCATTTCCGCCTGCCATTTCTTTCCACAAATTCGCAAAATGTCGCAAACCTACTTTTTCGAACTCCTGCTAGGCAATTTCCCCAATTTGCACCAACCTTTGCACACAACAACTTATTAAAAGAATTTTTATTTTTAAATCTAAGCCTTTTATATCTCCACATTGGTTGGTTGGATTAACACAAAACTTGGTACATTTATAGTTAATGTCCTCCTGGCACTGTGCCCACACCATAGTACTTATAGCAATGAAATTCATATGGGGTAGTACAGACTGGCCCCTGTAACTCACACACCAAAAATGAGCATATCACATCATATCACAATCGCAATATCTGTCAAAATAATCGCAATGTCATTTTAGACCATTCTGTATAGCTGTAGGAATAAAATGTTCTCTGCAAAATTACATTTTTTTTTCTTTTCTCAAATGTGAATGACTTGTCTTGTCTCTGTCCTGTTACCTAATACTATCGGACAATCTGACAATCAAATGGACTCACTGCTGTCTTACTCACTCCCGTCATCTACGATGTACACTTATGAGGACATCTCACCTATCAATGCTGCCAACATCAGAACAACGCTGCCAAATCCCAGGCTTTACACAACGCAAACAAAACAATAACAACGTGACCATCTGCAGCCTCTGAGCTGATGCCCAATGAGACATTTTTTCTCATCTTTCAACCAAAGCTTCTTCTTTGTAATTAAAAGAAAAAACACAAAAGGAAACAGAGGTAACGTCTTTGCTATTGCAAGTCACCTGCTTCTTCTAGCTTGATATCAGGTATCATAATATCAGCTACGAAAAAAACAGATGCCGCCACATTCACACAACAGTGAGACAAGATGAACGAGACAGGGAGACAGAGAGATAGAGAGGGAGACACACTGAGAGGTACAAACAGGAGCCAGGGAAAATATCCTGCGTCGTTCAACAAGTCGTCACTGCAGGATTACATAACCAGCTTGTTCAGTTCGGAGCGTATAATCTATCCTACTATTATACTGTGTGCTATGTGTGTACAAGGCACAGACGCAAACCCATGCTTACTTTGGTGCAGGTATGATGCCCTGGCTTTGCCTTATTTTTACAGCACACATACAAACCTGAAAAGGCCACACTAAGGTCAAGTTGTTGAGACGGTTTAGTAATCTGTACTTTGCTCCCCCATTTCTCACAGAGGAAATGTGTGAGTCTTTTTTAAACAAATTGCATTTCAAATGTAAACAAAAGGCTAGTTGCACCCCTAGAATTGCTGATTGGAACATTATCATAAGGATAATCACAGAAATATAATCTGTTGTTTGTTTCTCATATCGATATAATTTAGAAGGTCAAAACAAAAACAAAGCAACTGAAATATGTTTAAAGCAAAAACACTGGACGTCCAAAAATAATGTTAATGAAGATATTTTCTAATACACATAGCCTGGACAACAATGTCATAGATAAAATAAACAAGCAATGATCTGTGTTCCACTGTTACATATAGGACTCATTTTCACAAGACCGAACTACAGTGGCCCACAATGCATTGCAACTCAAAAAAAGGTACACATAAACAAGATATAAGCAAAAAATAAAAAAATAAATAACAACAAATGGAATTCTTCTTCAATTACTGGTGAGCCTCACCTTCATCAGTGGTGCATGGGCTCGAATAGGCAGCACTGTGATCACATAAAAATCTGCACTCAAAAGGGATTATGTAATTTACACAAGGAAGTAGTCGTCTTCAACATGGGGATTTTTTAAGGGAGGAAATGTTCTGGGAAGGAGCAAATATTGCAAATATTTAAATACAAAACTAAATGTTATTACTTACATACACAAAATGGCAACTCAGAAGGGAAAAAATTTGGGATATATCTGGTATAATAATGTCTATGTGAGTATCATGCAGGCTATAGGTAATCTGTCTAGTGGTGGATAGTCAATGTTTATATGTATCATAAACAATAAAATCTCCCCACAAGTCATTCACATAATAGATTCCAAAACTTGTTCCACTCTGTATGGTTGTGTGAGGTGCTTGTAGTAGTAACAGTCTGAACAATATGCACAGAAAAAAACAAAAAAACAAAAAATCAGATTGCAACTATTTTGACAACTATTGAGCTTGCAACATGAGCTAAGATTTTCTCTGGTATGGTCATTTTTGCATATCTTTTTCACTGAAAACTACATAAAAACTATAATGATATAATTTTTGCTTGGCTCTGTACCATACAATGCTCTCCCTTTATGTCTGGAAAATGTAATTGTACATCAGAGCATCTCTTGCACCACAATTCTTCATTTATTATTATTATATGTTTTGTTACACATTCTACACAAATGTTGCAGCTCCTGAGATCGCGCTTGATGATATTGTACATTTGCTAATACTTCAATCAATTTTTCAGCCCTAAGCAGAGCAGTTTATTCAGAGAAGATAAATATCCACGGTCCTAACGTCAGTGACTTCATGAGTCACACAAACCATGGCAACAACAAGTGTGTCCATGCCATGCTAACAATTTTCAGTGAACTCTGCAAACATTTCTGTTGTTGTTTTGTGTATTTGCAGAGAGTTGCTGCAATAGGTTGTGGATATTGTATTTGCAGTATGTCTTACTAAATGTTGTGCATATGTTGTGGAATTGATGAGGATGTTTTCTTTATTTGATTCTGTTTTGTCTTTTTGCATCTGTTTTCTTAAGGTGTATGGTCTTGAGCTCTCTTTGCCACTGTGCCAAACAAAAGACAGCCTGAATTTGTATAAAAAAATATGAAAAGAAACATGTAATTCTTCTGGAATAGATGTCACACCTTCTGTTACACTAAAATGCCCTGTTGTCTTGTCACAAAATATTGCCACATTGCAATGAGAACATGTCATCATTTGAGCAGCAATCACCTTAAGCAACTTGGCTTATGAAGGGAGCAACACCCTTTGCCTGTTTTTCGCCAGTTTACAGGACTAACTGTACATGGAGACAAAGAAGAGCCATGAGCAATGCAATGTTTGTGCCAAAGCATAAATCAATCTAAACTATGTCTCCTGAATGTCCTCTGTCTGTCTGTCTGCACATTTTTGTATATGGATTCAACAACGTATGTGAAAAGCCAGTAAGGAGCTTTTCTCGTTATATCAAAGAGCTGTTCAGACTAACTCACACCTCAAATCACACAACACAACTACACTACAACTTCCAGCCAGTATGGAAGTAAAAGCCTAGCAGGATATACATCAAGGGCCAACAACATTTGATTATGAAACCATATTATTACATAATAACATCATTCACTGGCTGGCAACATGCAAACAGTTTTATCTACACTTTAAAATTAACATTTATTTAATTAAAGAAACATACTTTTATTAAGCATTAGAAAAAGTATAATGCTTAGGATTCAGGTGGAAATGGACTTACTGGCTTCTGACAACAAATTAAGTATTCATAGTTGAGGGCACATAGATCCAGTAACAGTGTAGTGTGTTTGTAGGAATGCCTATATATAGGTCACCTCTAACACCAAGATTATTTCTACAACTACACGAACACACACATACAAGTGATATGACATCAAAGATATCTGTTTTACATGCTTTCATCCATTGGAGAAAAGCAAAGTTTTTCAGACTTTAAAAGCAGCCCACAACCCATTCCCACAGAAAACAAACCTGACACTCATTATAGTAAGCTGTCCCCTCCCTCATGAACCCGTTACCCTCAATAACCTCAGCAACCACGGCTCAGGTTTAAGGTAGAGACTAGTACTACTCCACCATAAAATCGAGCAAGATCGCCATTATTATGACGTTATTACTGTTGCGTTATTATGCATGTTGCCACAAATCTCGCCAGCTGCAAACTAAACTTAATGACACATTATATGATAGATAGATAGATAGATAGATAGATAGATAGATAGATAGATAGATATCATTGGTAAATCCAGAAAATACCTGTAAAACCAGATTGTCTTATTTTAAGATAACATGTCAATTACTGCTGTGTAACGTGATAGATTAATTACTTATGATAGTTCATGACTTTTTAGGTATCATATTAGCATCACTTCAAGCAATGTAAGCGTCTCAGAGCAACATAAGCTGCAGTCTGCTAATAGCACAACTCGCTCAGTGATAACTGCAAACCCCTGACTTATGGCAGACATGTCATGTAGCTAACACATACTAGCAACAGACAATACTGTACACTCCCCACAGCCAAGTCCCGCTTTACTCTATGGAGAGATAAAGCAATCAACTTAAACTACATAATGCATGCGTATACGAGTGTACTAGGAGACAAGACAAGAACTGAAAATTAATTTGTTTACATCCAGTGTTCTCTTGGTTGGTGCCGTGGGCGAGGTAGCTAGCTAGCTGTGCTAACCCGCGAACGACACCTCAAATCTATTATTTACTGATGAAATATTTACCTTTCCAGCTTCTCGTGTGTTTCCGCTTCAATATCCGCACACTGGATTTCTATCAAATTGATCGTAGGACTATATTGAGGATATTTTTGGGGGATTATCTCCAACTCACGGAGGCAAATCGTCATCCACTCTGGAGCGCTTGACACATTTGTGCAACGTGAGGCCGGTGCTATGTAACTCCGCCCACTCCGCGGTGATTGGACAGAATAATTGAGTGCCTTTCGTGTGATTGGGTGTCGCTTCTGACAACGGGCGTGTCCAAACGGCAATCTGTCAGGGGGCTTGGAGTCGGTTCACGTGGACCTCCATGTTACACAACAGGGGGACAACAAGCCCGCTGCAGACTGCTGAAGCACCTACTCATTACTGCCCGCTGCATCCAGCCCTCTACTTTTGATGAATGAACACAGCCGCCATATGATCCAGCTAATGCAGTTCTCACGTCTTCTCAGCTTTCGTAGGAAGTTTTGATTTTGAATTATTTTGATCTTTTGGATTTTATCAAATGTGAATATTGTCTCTTAAGCTTTTGTCTGTGATAATTACCTTAATAACTTTGGACTTATGGGCATTGGTTTGACAGAATACAATCTAGATGTATGCATAAACCATACTAGAGGCTGACAGACTGTTTGAAAACAAATCTTACTTGCAGCAATGATTTGTATGGAGGCTTTTTTTGTTTTCATAATCTGGTTTTGGTTCACCATATGGGATTTCTGGTAGTTTTGTCCAGTGTGGGGCCCACATCTCAGTTTGGCCTTAGTTCCACCTAGAAGGTTAATCCAGGCCTGAGTCAAGAAATGGTACTGATGTGTAATTTGTTACAATAATGACAAAAATACCAAAGTTGAGAAAACTATGTCCTCACAAAGAGGTAATGAGGGAAGACTGTTGGCACTGGATCTCATGAGGTCGGTTAATAAATAGACTAAAGCATCAGGGAGAAAGCTGCTGAGGTAAACAGCTGGCGTGGTGTGTGGTGTGTGGTGTGTGTAATAATAGACCACCATAACCCTTTTTCTCTGTGGAGAGTTTCTGCTGACAATTATTCATCTTGAAACCTTTCTGGTGTCAGTGACAGTCTGATGACAGCCTGTGAGCAGTTCATCAGCACGGAAAGTCCACTTGGTCTTTTTTCAACTACTGAATTAGTGAGAAAGTATGACTGTATCAAACTCCCAACAGAGCAATCACATTTTGTTGTCCCTAAACCACTTTTGAGAAGAGTATTCTTTAAATGTATTATGTGACAGATCAGGCTCAAAAAAAAAATCAGATGTGTTTTTTATTTTTTTTTTATTTGAGTTACATCAGTTTTATTCAAGCAAAAGTCATTCAAGGCCAAAGAGTAGATTTCCAGTAGGGAGACACGAGAACTTCACAGACAATACTGGGTCTCAAATTTGAGGAGTAGATGGGAGGATGGTGTCCGTTCCACGCCTCTTTGTTAAAAGCCAGGCCAGTAAAAAGTTTTAATAGAGGCCTCTGAAAATGATTACACAATTTCTTTAATGGATACATACCACAAAATGTATACAGCACTTATTTGTGTTAAGTTTCATTTCAATTACCAACGTATCATGTTTAGCCAATTAACTCTAAAACTACTGAGAAATATCAACACTACACTATTACCACTACTTGTGGTAATAAAAATCCAGACAGAGGGAAATAATACAGAAAGTAATCCCAAATTGTTCGTCTCTTTAAAATACATTTATTTTAACAGGATGAAAGCAACAGCCAGGAATACAATCATCCAGTGGTGGTATGGTATATACATCACACTGTCATTGCCTGACAAAGTTTTTTCTCTGTACTAAAACACTCAGCAGTGAGCACCTAGACAGAAGATACTATACATATCCTAAACGTTATTTCTACAAAAGAGATCGCAAGAGTTAGTTAGAAAATAACTAAAATATCACACTTCAGAAGCACTTATGTTCTTACTACCATCTATCAGATTGGATACATGCAAAGTATGTCGAAACAGAGGACTTCATTAAAGGTTAATAAGCTCAGCTGATTAAGCAAGCAGCACAGTATATGTTTAGACAGCTGGAGAAGGCGCAACTCTTTTACTAGCTGGTATATAAGATCAACAAGGCAAGGCTGTGTTTTGGCTGTTCTCCATTGGAGAAACCATTAAGGCATCCGTCTAATATTACTTTCTCACTTTGTTGTACTTGAATATTTCACAAGGCAAATTTTACAGCACATCGTTAAGACGTGATTGAGACAATTCACCACTTTTAACCCAGTGTAGCACTTTTTTAGTAAAACTTTGTGGCAGTTACTCCAGCTGTGAGGCCGTTGGTCTTAGCATTCAGACACTTATCTAAACTCATACTTTAAGTCCTACATGAAAGAAAGATGGATAAGGACAGGTATGATCAGTCGTTCAATAGTGTGTTCCTGGTTAGCTTTTTGTTGTTGGGCGATCAATGAAATTCAAATCAATGAAAACTTCTTTAAATCCAAAATCAAATGTCTTACACAGAGAACTGAATTAGCAATCAACTGTGTGCATGAATAAAACAAGGCATCAAATCCCATCATTCCCTGGTCAACTTGAACCATTCTTAAAATGACAGACCGGCAAACTATTTTTAAAAATGAGGAAAGAAAATCAACAAAAACTTGGCACTCTGAAAAATACAAATGTGTATGCGTTGGAAAGGGGTATCCCTTTATGATATGCAGGGTAACTGTTCTAGACCAAGGGTTCTCAGAGTTTTGGCAACAGTGAGCCAGTTCAGGGAGCCAGCAAATGATTGAGGCCTGCATTCAGTATAGGACTGGAATCCTCTGAGGTTTGTTTCTCCTCAACCTGAGTAGTGTATTTAAGTGTAGCCTACTGAAAGTCAATGTATTTAATTTGACAGATGATAAAACTATAATGGATTGCATGTCATGTCATATTTCTGAGGGCTGCCACTGGCCCATAGACTAAACTTTGAGAACCTATGATCTAAACTACAGAACAGCATATCTTTAAAGGCACTTCTTTTAAAGTGGCACACAAAATCAATGGCTATTAATAAAACATAAAAAAGCAAATGTAAGTTGAAGAGAGTTTACAACAAAATTGTTCATTTCTAGTCCTGATGTTGGAGTATGTGTGTGTGGGTGTGTTTTACAGTCAAAGGTGATGCACTTACACTTTTTATTCGTCTTAGATGAACCCTAACCCCTTGAACCAGTTTCTGTAGGTATGGTTCTTTAATCTTTGGCAGGTGGTTTGGCACAAAAAACAAGTTAAGTGTAGTAAGGCTGGGTGAAACTGGTATTATCACATTTCTTTACTATGGCACACGTGCAAAAACACACACATACACACACACACACAGGGCAAACCAGGATAAGGAATGAAGACCCCCATACAGTAGGGGAAAAATGTTGTGGAGCTCAGTAGCAAGTAAATCTTGTGACGTCTTCCTCTGAGACATTCATTGTGCACGTTGCTCCTCTCCTCTTCTTCATCGTTTCCCCAACTCCTCCTGCTTTACGTTTTGTTTCTGTTTTACGAGTAACTCCAAACTGTGAATGAAGAATGAGGGAGCTTTTTAGAACAACGACACATGGTTACAGTTAATATTTGGGCTTTGAGGAGGAACATAGGAGTCTTCTTGATGCAACTGCAACAATACTGTTAGAACTGTCAAAGACTATCTTCTCTGACCTAAGGCTCGATACTCACTGACAATGATGATGATGATGATCACAATGACAGCTATCAGGATGGCCCACATCTGCAAGGGGTAAAAGTACAACAAATTCAGTGCCACACACCTCAACCAGAATAATATACATTTTTTTCAATTATTTTTTTATTACATTCTAATTTCAGTATGTACATTTGTTAAAGATGTGTAGCATGTGGGGACTGCAACTAACATGCTATAGTGCAAAACGAAAATAAATGAAGCTTGATATTTACAGAAGGATAATCTATGTGTAAGATTGCTCTTGTGTTGTTATGATACATTCTTGTAAGTGATAAAAGTAAATAATGTATGTTGTACAGTCAAACACGCGTCCAAGTTAAAGACTTTTAGTATGATTATTTAAGTTCCGCTAGAGCAATTTTCATTCACAATAGGGAAAAAGGATGTGTTTGCTTTTATTAGGAAAGTAGGGACTGATATGTGTTTAGGCACCTTGCAGTTCTTCCACCAGTACTTCCTTTTCAGCTTAGCAGCACTGGTTTCGAACTGGGAGGCTCCAGCCTGCAGTGCATCTGCTCGGTCATCCAGCTCAGACAATTTCTGGTCACGTTCCAGCACTTTGTCCACATTAACGCGCATAATATCCACCACCTACACAAGAAGTAACGACCAAACATTTGGTTTAATTTCTGTAGTTACTGATTTACTGATGATGCTTTCAGTTGTATGTAACCTCTTAGGGTGTTATCAGTCAAAACCACCAATCAAGCAACATCACACCTTTCAAGGTGAAAGCAAATTATAACCACACTCCTGCTTAACAGAGTTTGCCTACAGGCGCGCATGTGTGCACTCGCAGTATCACAGAATACACATAACCCATATGTTCCACTGATCCACAAACCTCACTTATGCCCCTCCTCTCACACAGAGCGGCAGGGTGGGGAGGAGAGTGTAGGCCCATGCGTGCCTTACGTAACCCTTGTGATTATATAAACTTCTGACAGCCAATCACAGGCTTTGTGTGACACACTTAGGTTAAAGTTCTGTGTAGGAGGGGCTAACATCAAGGAGGCCAGAGCTGAGGAAGAGAGGGAGAACAGTTAAGGAGATTAAGAATGAAACCAAAGTGGGAGTGAGACTTGGCAGCCATTTGTTCCATGTGGCCTCACTGACATGGTTTTGAATATAATCCCTTAAAATTGGAGAAAAGAAGTGATCTTCACTGAAGGCTCTCTGGCATGTGAGCAGACATGTGGAGGTAGAGCTACTGATTCCACATTGCGGTGATTCATGACACTGCTGCCAAGGGTTACGCAAGCCTCTGCTAGCGACAGACGTCAAGGAGGAAAGGAGTCATACAGAGTGGCTGCAGACAGAGAGAGGTGGGAGCCACTGGAGTTCAAAGATAAGAGTGGGCTAGGTGAGAGTAAGTAAAGTATTTAGTACAGTGGAAACAGTAGGCCAGTATTGCCTCTGAATTTTTAAAAAGTTACATAAAATGCATTTACCTTTCCTAGATTACATGATTTGGAGATGAAGACTACTAAGACTCTAGTGACTTAATAAATAAAAAACGATGACTGACTTTGAAATGGGGCAGGCTTAAAAGGTCTCTCATGTGTTAGCTTTCTTAAAAAATAATACAACTGAAATCAAAAACTTGGGGAAAAAAAAACAACAGTTTTTGTCCTGATGGTAGAGCATACATACATTAGCATTATTATAAACATCAACCACTGTGAAAAGTTTGGGGTTTTGACTGGATCCACAACTTAGTAATCAGAGACATATCATACCTCATCCACCTGGGCCTGGGTCTGCTGCAGGCGCCTGTTGCCTGGCGCTGCGCCAGATCCTTCTGGAGGGAGTGCTGACCTATTGAAATGATGAAATGTAAGCGTAAATATTAGCCATCTGTGAGACTTCACAAAAATGTGTTTTGTATACCATGTCACTCAATCTGCACCTAAAATTTTACAACACATGACGACAGTTGGCAATAAGCCGAATGGCTAACCCAATTTCAATAATTCATTCTTATCACAAGCAGAGCAAAAATATATAATAATAATAATAATAATAATAATAATAATAATAATAATAATAATAATAAATAATGAATGATTACACAACTTTACAAGTTAATTGCAGCAACTGCAGCTGAAAATGCAGTCAAATACTTAAGTTTGCGAAACTTAATCCTTTGTTTCCCTAAGTGAAAAAGTTTACAAGATGTAGAGTATCTGTAAAAGCAGGCAGCAGAGGGCAATGTATGTTAATATCATTCTTTTGTTTTGTAATTTTGTTTCTCCTGTACAAATACATACAGTACAACATCAGAATCTGAGGCAGTAAATTAATTTAGTATTTCAACCTCCCTTGAAACAGAATCAGGTCATTTTGGGCCATTAAATCATTACATAACAAAATGTGATAAATTGTTTTCAAAGACATCTTGAGGTATTTCGGACAAGAAAAGTTGTCTCTGCGTGACAAGTAATGGCACAACCTCTAATTTGAGGGATTAGGAGGCCCTTGTAATTACAAGAAAACCTTAAACTAAATCAGAGTAAAATATCAAAAACTAAACCTACTCAAACATTGACTGCTCATGGCTTATATTAGCCCTCTACTGCAGGGAATAATCATGTTAAATATGGGGAGGGGAAAAGGTCGGGTATTCCTGAAGTGTGTTTTAAGTAAATATTGATGTTACACTCATGCTCTATTTTGTCCCTCCCCAAACAACTGCATTCATTAAGCACATTGTTGTGTTTTAACTTTCCATAATTTGTCATTTAATGTGATGACTGAAGTAAGATTCCAAGAAATAAGCATTTGACAACTGAGAAGTATAATATGACAATGGAAGTATATTGTAAAGTATGATTACACTGGATGATGATGTCATGAGATTCACAGTAGGGTTAATGCTTCATGCAAATGTTTAATAACAGTCAAATAATTGACAACAGATTGCAGTAATTCATGGATAACTATGAACAGCTGTACAATTTAAACATTAAAAGCACCCAGCCCATCTCAAACTGCAAGCATGACTCTAAATTCTTGTTTCCTAAAGTTTGTTCTTTCATAATAACTTGTTAAGACTGCTCTGAACAATGACACAGGCATAAACCATGGCAACTGATTTTTTTTGCTGTTGCAGTAGTTAGGATGCTACTGCCACCCCCTGACTTGAGAAGGCATTGCTCTGCATTGACCACACTCATCTCACAGAAGACAATAATAGATTATTAAAATTGGGAGGAGGTTAAAGGTGTTTCCACCGAACTAAAGGGATTATACAGGATTTATTGTGACTCAGTAACAGACCGGTATGGAAGTTGACAACACATACCGAGACTAAGCCCAGGTTTAAAGGCAAGCCAAAATGGCCGGAGATCGATCACTCCTTTTCCTCTTCCACCACAAGTGGGCACACCCACACACACTAAAATGCCAACACAAATCCAACGAAATATTTTCCATGATCAAAACATCCCTGATCATCCCTTGTGACAAACAAAGCTACACATGACATTGCTAGTGGAGGACAAGCATTAACTTAATTTTGCCATTTTCATACATGCTCATCAAAAAACAATCCGATTCCTGTCTAATCAAAAAAAGTCCCCCCGCCGCCCAAAAAAGGCACAGAGCAATGCAAACTGCTCTTTTCACATTTAACTGCAGACTCTATGTGCCAACTCTCACAAGGCTGACAAACTAAATAATCCTCTCAACTACGACTACACTGACCTTCTGACCAGGGCACTGTTGACAGATCCAAACCCACACACACAGCCTCCCTCTTATTTCTCCTTGTATTACAGAAAGAAAACCTTTGCTCAAGATTATACTAATAAGAAAAAAATGACATATTGTGTATTTGTTTGCAGAAAATAATGGTCAGTTGGTGGTGATGGATGAGGAAGCAGAGTGCAGCTGCAACAAAGGACGCATTTCCGTATTTTAAACCTGACTACTTCCTCTACTTTCTTCAAAATCCCCGTGAATGTACAAATCAAAGCCCTACTTGGGCTAGAAGAGCTTTCAATAAACAATCAACTAAAGAAGCATACAAAAGATGAGGGAAGCATACTATCAAAATTTGGCTTTTTATCGATATGTGAACAAACCAGCTGTAATCTGTAGAGTCAACAAACCTATTTGCCCAACAGCCAGTTGATCCTGAAACCTGGCTGTTACTTACCATACAGCAGAGTGGCTGAGAGAATGCAAACATCACAGCCAGAGTGTATTATCCTCTGTCAGCATTTCAGAGCTGACTATGGCTGGTGTCTCTCTTTTAATACAGCATAAGTCTTGGGAGTGAGATACAAGAACTCACATTCCAGTTGTCTAGAATGTCAACACAGGAACACATCGCAGTCAACTCTCTCCAGATTACACTGATGTGTGCTGGACTTGTGCCTAGCTTACTACATTTCCTGGCCAAGAACAATCTATGACAAATGCCAAACCCAACTAACACTCCATGAAGACAATACAGGTTCAAGTTTACAGCCACAAGTTCTATTTATATTCTGCTGTCGAGTTTTTAGTGTCCACCAGAGGTTCTGGTGGCAAAATTATGTTCCATTTCTATAAGCCATTATATTTTAGCTTAAAGTTGATGTGAATGTAAAATGAAAATCAACAAAAAACACACAAAATGGCACCTATCAAAAACAACTGCAGATATCACACGTCATGCAGGTGACAAGTGTCAAAATGTAGTGCTAATACTTTACTGTAGATAGCACACCTTGAAGAGAATTGCACGTCCAGACGTTAAGGTTCTAGTATGTGGCAGCAAGCACTTCAGCTCTATGTCTATGATTCAAAGTGAACAAGCACACAGTCTTTCCTGGTGGACTAGAGAAAACATTACAGGGGCGAGAAGAACTCCCAGCTGGACAAGTAGAAAATACTGTAAATGTTAAAACAACATTAGGGTTGTAGTTAATAATGTCCAATATTGATCAATCAATCTACCAATTGCTTTCTCAATCTCAACGAACTGTTTGGTTTACAGAACCTGAGGGAATAGCGCGACATCTACAAATGACTATTTATAAAACCAACGTCCAAAACCTATTGATATTGAATTTACTCTTATGAAAGACTAAGAAAAACTGAACAAATTCACATTAAAGTGTCTGAAGCCTGGGAATCTTTGCTCTTCTACATAAAAATTATCTGATTTATTAACTTAATTAATATCTAATAATTAATTTCCATCCTCAAAATGGTTAATTTCCTATCAATCAACATATTGGGCTGGTAGCTCCTGCTGCCTGACTTTTGCTGACAGCTGATATTTCCCTTTTGGTGCACTGGCATCATATAGATGTACCTTTGCTGTCCCTTGACTTTTTACACAACAGACATACAGACATGTCATAGCAGAAAAGCTCAGGTGTTATTAGCATGAACAATGACTCCATTCATTGTAAGTGCCCCAGTGAGTGATGCCAGGCGAATCCTTGTTGCACAATTACAGCGCCCTGAAATTGGCCTTCATAAATTGACTGCAGTGTTAATTTATGACATAAATGTCTGCTGTGTAAAAGGCCGACTGACAGCCACTTTGGTTCCACTGATGATTGTTTGAGGAGATTCTTCAGGCAACAGCAAGGTCACTATGATTTTACTGAGGATATGTTTTGATATCTCCTTTAAAAATCAAGTCTGTGGCTTTTTGGAACATGTCCTTTTCATTGTAAATACAGCAGGACTTAATGCGTTGCTTAAAGTTCTCATGAATCCAGAGCTGTAAGACGTGTTCACAGATAGAGCAAGTTAGTTTCAAGTTGATGTTTTTGTTTATTTGTTCATGAAAATACATAATGAATGGGTCCATGTGGCTTTACGCATGCCATATGTCATACATCCATTCTTCACAGCATGTCAACATCCAGACTGTGACTTAACAAAACAGGACTTACTAGAGCAGTGGAATAGGAATTAAAATATCTTCTTCCCACTATTATCTGTTATACTGCATCAATTACTACTTAATAACTTTCAACAGGGATATATGAATGTCTATAGTTGCAGTCTCTTGACTGTTGGGTAAAAGTAATTAAGAATACTGTAAAGCATACAAAATCAGACATTTAAGATCATGTGTCCATGCTGTGAGTCACACTAAACGGTTAGCTGACTGCATCACTTATGGCTGAGCTTGCAATGTCAAACACTTCTACTCATGTTGAAAGACAATCCCTAACTAGAATGGCAGTCAGTAGAGCGCAAACCTCCATCCAGTCCCAACACTTGCCTTTAACTGACTCAAGCCTCATCACTGCTGGTTGCTATCCGTATTTGTATATAGACTGAAAAATAGCTACCCTACACAAAAACATTATTTAATCTGCTAGATTCTGATTATTTATCGGAACGACATCAAATTTTACTCAGAGATACCAACCACTTCAATTTGGCTTATTTCTTCATCAAGATCCCTGTATTACTCCCTGTGAAATTAACATAAATGTCAATAAATGGCCTCTTGCAATGTTAGAGGGAGTGGGAAAAATGTCCTGGATGCGTCCATTTATCCAGATCCACACCAAAAGTTTATGGGGTCTATTCTGAGCTGAGACCCACTCTGCATCCAAGTTTTATAGAAATTATTGGCAGATTCCATCAGGGTTCTTGGTTTTCTCTCGTACTTTTTGAATTACATTCATTTACGTTAGCTTAGATAGACTTCCTGTGCAGGGTGGTGGGTAGGGGAAGGGTGGGTGGAGATGAGGGGATGGGGGAGGTTCATGGAAATAGGAAAACAATGGGTTTTTATAGAAAGAGATTTAGCTGGTGCAATATTCACATTATAACGTGACCAAAGCTCGATAAACAGTGAATATAAAAATAAAACATCATTCAGTCCTAGTTAGCTACACCATTTTACTCACCCTATTATCTATAAAAGTATTAACTTATGTCACCAACAACAGGTAGATCAGTTATCGATGCATTTCCTGACCTAAATTGTAATGTTTACACTACTTGATTTCCGAATAGTTAACTTATTACCCCACGAACTATTTCCAGCTTTTACCACGTAAATAGTAGTTCAACCAAACAGAAAGCTCGGACCAGGAGAAAAGGGTTAGCTTGTGAACTAGCATTCAGCTAATTGCTCAATGTTAATATTAACGCAGTTGTGACTCTGGATGTTATACAAGCTTATAAAGTATGTTTTTTTCCATTAATTGCCAACTTAACTAACATAACACCGTTGACATAGTTTGTGCTGGACAAAGTTACCAAACTCTAACGTTAGTGTTACACTGCGACAGCTACAGTTAGCTTAGCTTAGGGTTGAAAACTACCGTCCTAGCACTTGTTGCACGCTAGCAGCAAAGTTTTGGGCGTTGCTTTTCTCTGTGATCCTGTTTCACAAAACTACCCGGAAGGCCGGCGTGCTTGTCAAGTTCGAGCAGGTAACATTTGACTTTTAAAAACGTTAAGTAGAGACAAAGCAGACTTACATTGTGATTAGAAATTTCTTTGAAAGACACCGCCGCTGTTGCTTGGATGTGGGCTAAAGCTAGAGTGTCAAACCGTAACAGTTAGTGCTGTCTGTTTTATGCTGCCTTCCGGTACCGTCGGAAAGTAGGAAATGTCATACGTATGCAACGACAGATTAATAATTGTACCAAATAAAAACTGAAAAAAATGAGCAATTTTCTTTCCTGTTCTTTCTCTTATACCATCCTAGGATTATTACTATTAATATGGCGTAGACTGTATAATAACTTTAACTTTATGATGTCTAACACCAAAACTGTAAAGCAAACAGCCCTTCTAACCATGTCGTACTACACAAATCGGGTCCCTGCTACTTTATTTCCAAAGAGAATTAATTCAACAGTGTATAACTTTGGCTCATATTATGTGTTCTTCTGCTTATTATAGTTGGAAGCTCCCATAACTTGAAGGGTGAATTGATGAATTTCCGAGGATAACCTGAATGTTACTTTAAAGATGTAGTAGCCTGTCGCCTTCTGTCCATAGCGGCAATTATTAACACGTAACATGAAATTATAACATTAAAGGGAGCTCATACTTGAAACCATGCTTAAAAACGATGGCAAGATATCACACTAGTCATTTAAACAGTAGAGTGACACCTCACATCTGTCTGTTTTCACCCTTCATTCATTCAATTGGTCATCAGTCCGGCAGACATGTGAGGAGAAAGCAACCACCAAAGCCCGTGATCAGCATGTGACATCTGAAAACTCTACTTTTTTTTTGTTGTTGTTTGTTTAAATCTTTAAATGTGAAATACTTTCAGCAGACCTCTTAGCAGGCTGACATGAATTGAAACTACTCAGTGGACAACGACTTTCTTTGTTCCTCTAAACATCCAGCCTTCACAATCATTTCAACTTAATTCTGCAGGCTCCTGTGCTGTGAGGCACAAACTGTATATTCCTGTCAGTCAGTGAGCTGCACTGAAGGATTAGTCAGTGGGTTAATGGAACTAGTGCTAATTCCCTGGATTGTTCCAGTGGATAGACTGACCCTAACCCTGACCCTAATGGAACAAATAACAAATAACACACAGGTTTGTTCACAAGCCTCGGAAAAAATGTGAAAGACCCAACTTTGCATACACCCTGTGACAGCATTAGCTAGACACTGTTTGACGCAGGTGATTAATATGGGATATGACTTGTGTTTTGGAGCCCTTGAAGGCACCAGGAAAGAGGCAGCAGCCCCTCAATCTCTGTGGATACTTACAGTTACTTTGACAGAGACTTTTACACAGTAAAGGATTTTATCCCGCCAGATGTCAAATTGTGGGTATCTGAGTGGGTAAATATGCTCCACAACATACATGATTAATTAACAAAAAACCTCCATAGTTACAACATCTCAACCCAAAGTAACACCCATGGGAAAATTTGGACTGAAAGCTACGCCCCAAAATCATACCAAAAACAAAAAACAAAAAACAAATGAGAGAACATTATTAGGAAAAAAACGCATTCATCTCAAGTACGTTTCAGAAAACCTGGAGCATCTAAAATCATTGAGGATTTTCTGGTGGCTTGTGGTGACACAATTTCTTTCACTACAACACCTAATGTTACCGTTGTTTTCCTTTAATTTGTCACCTGTCTGTATCCGTCATTTGCTGCAAAATGAGACAAAATGAACAAATATGGATGTAATATAAACATTTATAAAAAGTGTTCATACAAAGCTCCACATTGACAATGGTTAGTTTGCACATTTAAAAAAAAAAACTTTGCTGTCACATATGTTTAATCTAATGCGATGTACTACGAACACTATCAAGAACATCAGAAAATATACTTTTATATGGTTATATATGTGAATTAGAACTGTGTTCGTAAGATACCGTCAGTTCTATTAATAACACATCTAACTTTTTCTATTTCAGATTCACTAACAAGTCGCTACTGAGATGTAGTTTCAGTATCAACTACTAACCTTAAAGGATAAGTTCATCCAAAAATGGAAATTGAGTTGTAATTTATTCAGCCCAGTGTGGAAAGTTTGGAGCGTCGCAGCAAAACAGCATTGTCCCAATCAACTGAAGTAGATAAGGACTTGTTTTAAAATGTAAAATAACAACTCAGATATACATTGAAATGGTTCCATGCAGTTTGTCCAGCATAATCAAAGTCCGAAGCCCTGAGGATCCTAAATTGATTTGAAAAGTAACTATCCCCAACCTTTTTAGCTGAAATCCTCACTGTAGCTGGTCAGCTACCCCATCTGAACTGGGTGCATGAACCCAACCGTCTGTTTAGGGTGTAAATAATATTTTTACGAATCAATTTGGGATTTTAGAGCCTCCAGTGATTTGGATGCTCCGGACAAGCTGTTTGAAGCCAATTTTACTTTTTCTTTTGTCTTTTTTTTTTTAATATACCCATCTTCTTCAGTTATTCCGGAGAGTGCTGCAATGCTGTTTTTCTGTGAAATTCCAGAAATGTTTAGCGGACTGAAGCCAAACCTAACTTTCCATCAGCGCTATAAGTGTGTAGACAATGACTTTGACAATGAACTTTCATTCTTTGATTGAACTCATCCTTAAAACAAAAATAACTGGAGGCAACAAATGCAAAATTGTTATCACCTCTCTTAATATTTTAACTAGAACATAGTAAAGTGTGCATGCAAATCAATCCTCGAAACAAATCATCTTAATTGGAGAAATCCCTTGTACAGTGGTTCACCTGGCTGATTATACTTTATATTTTATATCAACAGTATACTGTATTGCTAGTTGACCTTAACCCATCAACAGCATTGTCGTCTTGTGCTACGTCTCCTCTACATCCCAGAGCCTTCATCCACCGCAGTGTTACCTCCAGGTCTCTGCTACAAGACAGAAGTGTCATTAGGCTTCGTTGTTCATAAACCTTTTTATGTAATATGACTTTTAATATGACATTGAGCACCAGACTATAACAACTTACATAGCTTATTTCTTTCTCAGCAGTATCTCTGTCATACAGCTGGCTGGAACTCTCCTCCTGTAAACAAATTGTTAATACAGACTTAGCACATAATGCACAAAGTTCCCCGTTCTAATCGCTAATTGTGTCCATGAGTTTCTCAGTGAAGGACTCTCTTTAAAAAAAGGTTTACAGTTCAGCTTTATGCAGCACAAGGAGACGACATGTACCTAAATGTTCAACAACATGACAGAAACCCTAGTTGATCACATTCCACGTCTCTGCTGGCTTTCATGCTGGTCATCTGATCTTTGCAGCAGGTGCACTAAGTAACAAAGTCGATGTTAATGGCCTGCCTTCGCTCTGTCTTCAGATTGCAGGCCTGGTATGTAAGAGCACAGTAATGGTAAATGCCTCAGTGACTCGCTCGATTTTAGTTACACCTTATCCCCGTGGAACAGAGGAGTGTTTCTCAACTCTTGAGTCTGAGTACATGTCTCCGGACATGATCTTTATTCATGATGTTCCGTGTAGGTAGAACCTCCCTCTGTGGCTGTCCGAACTCACCGATGGCCCACTTTTGATTAAAACCTTCCTGTTGACATTGAGCACTTGAAGAAGAATTCCGTGTGAGGATTTTCAATCCATAATACAACACGATATAACAGACTTAGTTTGAAATGTATATTATTTGACTTTGTTTTAGCCAAACATAACCTGAATTAGGATAAATATAATAAGATAATTGAAAAGATAAGAAAAGATGTTACAATTTGCACTATAAAGGCATAATAACAACACGATTGTGTTTCTCCCAAACATAACAAAACAATTCATTCCTCATTTGATGTCATCAATCATCAAAATTTGATAATGTCAAAGAGAGGATTCCGATGATGCTACCTGTGCTACTTGCAACTTGGCTTAAAATAAGGATAATATATCGTATCTCATCGGTGTGGTGCTTTCAGGCTTTGAATCATGAAAATAACACCAACCAGGCCCTGCTTTTTGTTACGTAAAACTCCTGAATTCAAAGTAGCATAAAATGGAAATATTCAATTACCCCAAAACTGAACTTAAGTGAATGCACTGGTTACATATTTGCTGTAGGGATTCCTCTGCTGCCATCAAATGCAAAAGAAAGCACAGTCGATGGAGAACTTACATATCCTACATCCACCTCCATCAGTTCTCCAGTCTCGTTGTCCTCTGTGCTGCAGCCTCCTGGGAAACACTCTGATGAACGCTTCTCTCTTACTCTCTGAAGGAAGTCCGTCGCTGTCGATTTCCTCAGCAGTGCTGTCACATAAACAGGTAACACTAACGCATTAATGTCCCAGATTCTAGATGACAGGTTAATATTTATTTATATATATGTAGACATCCTCTGCCATAAAAAACATCTCACCTCCCTCACAGATGTAGGGGATCATGAGCATCACAGTCAGCAGTGTTGCAGCCATGTCCTTCACACAGATTCTTGCAAACTTGAGTGTTGTGCCCCCTGCAACTGCTGGTACTTTGTTTTGTCACCTGAGAATCCCCACGCCCACCTTCGTCCAAGCAGCAATCCCGAGGGGGCAACAGCCATCAGATGGATGTGTGCCGAGCAACAGGGAGAGAACAAATGTGTGAGTGTGTGGAGAACACATCAGGACTATTGTAACTGTGTTCTGAAGGCCTTTGAGCCCGTGGAGAGTGAGGAGAATAATGTGTGTGTGCAGTCCTCAGAAGAGCCTTTGGTTTGGCTTTTTTTTTTTTTAAAATGTAGAAACTTTGTGTGAGTAACTTCCTTGCTGGGTAATGGGCTAATATTCACTCACTCAATGGACATCTATACTATATTGAAAATAGTAGCACCGTAGCATTCAGGTGCAATGGGTTTTTCCAGTGTTCAAGAAATTGATCTTTAAACCAAAGGAAATAATTTTGATTTAACCAAACAATTATCAGAATACTCTCAGGTGAAATCCCTGCTTAGTGCCTGTAATTTTTAAAAAATGTTCTACACTTGCTTGTTATGTCACAGTTAAATTAAGTCAAAAGAAGCAGAACATTTTATTATGTTTTACTATCCTGGGTAACTGAGTGCACTTGAAAGGATTTGTAGCGAAGCATCTTGATAATGAGCGCTAACTGTAAGTACATGCTGAAGGCATTGAGGCATTGATGCTTGATGATGATGCCACCTGGTGATGAGTTTGTTTATAGTCTCTAATTCAGTATTCTGCATGGGATCCATTTATGCACTGTCTCCTCCAGGACTGACAGTTACTTACTGATGAACGTCAAATTACTGCTCAGTTTAGTGAGTCAAGTCATATAATTGGATCGAGATTTGTAAAAATTCAGACGTATTATCATTCATAAAGATAGGAACAAGATGTGTTGTATATGTAATGCTGCTCGAATTATAACTCAAACAATCATAAGGGAACATTTACACAGCATTTTTGCTTACCTGTTAGTATATATAATTAGTTGTCATAACTTCTGCTGTACCGTGCCTATATCCAGATAAAATGCCAGAACACAAGACTCTCTGGAAAAATCGTGATATAGAGCCTGATAATTTGGAACTCCGCCTAAAAGTTCTCAGGTTATGAGTCGACATGACGAACTATGATGTCATTTGTAAGTGTTGAATTTCTGAAAAAGGACGAGCTAGCCAGGAGTCGAACCTAGAATCTTCTGATCCGTAGTCAGACGCGTTATCCATTGCGCCACTAGCCCACAGAGAGGCGCCATACTGCTTCCCAAAAGGTTGCCTCTCAACCTCAGTTTCTCCAGGGTGCAATCACATCGGTTATTTTTAGTGTCCTTGAGGTTTAGTGATCTCAAACGAGAGACCGGCCTGTTATTTCTCTCTAAAGACAATATGTAGCACACATAAAAGAGAACATATGACTTAACATAAAACAACTCCTGTCTGTGCCTGTCTCTCTAAGAAATACCGACATGTGCTGAGAGATGTCATGGAAGGAAGAATGAAGTGAAAGAGATCTTTGGCCGACGAGGAAACAAAAGCCATCCTGGCGTCCTCTTTACAATTTCCCATTAAATCGATATTTTAACAAGTTAATCTTGAATTTCTGCACGTGATATGGAGCCTGATAAGATGGAGGGGACCTCAGATGATGCATTTAACCAACTATGTTTTCATTTGTAATTGTGTACATTTTGATGAAAAGATCGAGCTAGCCAGGAGTCGAACCTAGAATCTTCTGATCCGTAGTCAGACGCGTTATCCATTGCGCCACTAGCCCTCTGAAAGGTGAACAAATGTGATTTTCAGTGTGTTGGTCCACAGGTTCATCACCCATCACATTCTAACTATGTTTTTGAAAAGCGCTTGATACATAAAGTTCATCATTATTAAATATATAGAGCATGTTTGCTTGCCTGTTACTTCTGCAGAAACCTACTTATTTTTATATCCACATAAAATGCCCTCAAGACAAGACTGCCTATGAAAGTGTTTGAAAAGTACGAGCTAGCCAGGAGTCGAACCTAGAATCTTCTGATCCGTAGTCAGACGCGTTATCCATTGCGCCACTAGCCCACAGACAGGGGTCGCTCACATCACCCAATCTCACAGCCTCTGTGTCCTCAGGGTGCAGTTATTTTTCGTGTCCTTCAGGTTCATCTTGTACATATGTAATACACATAAAAGTGAACACATGTCTTTACAGAAAACAAAAGAAAAAAATGAATGAGGTAAAAGCTCCTGGCATCCTCTTTCCCAACTCCATTTTTCAATATCTGCACATCTTAATCTTGAGTTACTGCAGGTAATATAAAGCCTGATACGAAAGGAAAGGAACTAATCGTGCTGCAGTGATGCATTTGATGAGCTGACATGACTAAGTATAATGTTATGAGTAATCCTGCGTAAATGTTAAGTTTCTGAAATGTTGATGAAAAATTCGAGCTAGCCAGGAGTCGAACCTAGAATCTTCTGATCCGTAGTCAGACGCGTTATCCATTGCGCCACTAGCCCGATGACGAGATCTGGGATCATGTTTCAAAGTTATTTTCATTCTCACATATCCGAGCTATTAATAAGGTGGTCGCAATTTCTAGAGCCATCTATGAAAACTCTATTAATATTCGGTAGCTCTGTAGTCCAGATGAAAGACAGAGAAGACCTTCTTCAATAGCCTGATACACGCTCCGAGAGCCGCGTATATAGAAATCCCTCTCCTTAAAGCTCCTTATCATCACGTGCAGACATGTATGGCACAAACTCAAAATACAAAACGCAGAATCTAGAGCTTAATGCGGACTTTATCTGATGACGATGAACACGACCAATGTGAGGATAATGTTTGTTCACATATATTTTGAGCTCAAACAGTGAATGGTCGGTGAACAATTATTTGAAACTCCTGGGGGGAAATCTCTGTGGCGACACAAGCGCCGCTCGGACCAAAGCGTACAAATCCAGGTAGAGTCTTTGCGGCAAAATCCCAAAACTCAGGCGGCCTGATTTACCTGCCTCGCGTACTCGCATTGTGTCGCTAGAGGGCGCCACTGATTTTTCCTTACATTTTAATTCTCGCGTCAGTCTTCAGTATTGCTTGCTGAGAGTTCAGATGAGTTATTTGGTGCCTTAAATGCCACCCAGTCTTTTTTTTTTTTTTTTGAACACATAGGCCTGAGTGCACATGTTTTATTCTCCTGCTCCCCCTGGTCTCATTTCAGCGGTGAGAGGCGCAGTTTGTGCAGGGGATGCTGGTGTGACCGGGCCGAGCCTCTGATCGCAGGTATTGTGTGGCTGGAGGAGGGAGCAGAGAAGAGAGAGAAAGTTACCAGCAGTCTTCAGAAGGTCTTAATCTGCCTTATTGTGATAATCAGTGGTCAGCCCTGGTGGAAGTATGTGCATGCTGTGAGAGCCCTGCAGCTTCTTCTCTTTTTTTCCCTTTTTTTTTTCTTCCTGATTTCATCCCTCAGCAGCATCGTCGGTGCGCCTCTCTGACCCGCAGTCGTCTCCTCTCTGCCGGATCATGTGGATTATTCTGGCGTTTGTTCTGGCAGCGGCCGGTCCTGGGGGCAGCAGGGGCTGCCAGCTGCCCCACGACTGGAGACCGCAGACGGAAGCGTGCCGCGCCGAGCTGGCGCAGATCATAGTCTATGCCAAGGTGCTGGCACTGCACAAGGAGTCTTACAGTGTGTACAACTACCTGCCCTGGCAGTACGACACCGACCTGTTCTTCTCCGCCGAGATCGAGCTGCTGTGCGACCAGGCGTGGGGCAGCATGCTGGAGGTCCCCGCCGGCTCCAGGTTCAATGTCACCGGCCTGGGCTACTTCCCCTGCTTCTCCTACAGTGTCACCCAAAACAACAACTACTACTTCTTTCTAAGGTGAGACTATCACCAAAAATATGTTTTCATTTGTCCCACCTGCAGGATGAGAGGAGATCCAGTCAGTCCTCCTAACTACTACTTCATGAGTCATGAAGTTGAGAGATTAAAAAAAAAAAACACACTTAGGATTGATTTCCATCAAAATAATAAGCTTTTCATTAAGGCTGCACAGAGATTTATGTCCTGAAGTAAATGTGCTTTCGTCAGATTTTGTTATGACATGGATGACCCACATGCATCCTCTTGCATAAATGAGAAAAAAAAAAAAAGTCAAAATCTGTGTGCTTGAGAATTCTGCTTTGTGAAGCTCGTAAACTCAAGCCAAAGAAGATGACAGGGCTGCCTCTCTTTTATTGGAACGAATGGCCAAAAGTTCATGTGTCATGAGATTTGACAATAACAGATTGCGAAAGGAAATGAAATGCTTCGATGTCTGTGAATGTGGGAAACAACGGGGTAAGTAATGTTCGGCATGTGATGTGGAGATGTCTTTGGCAAAGCAAAATGTTCGTTTTCACGCACAAATGCCAGAGCTCCAGCATCACTCACTCCTGCTCGCTTGAGATGTATAGCGAGTAAAGTCCAGTCACCTCCTCCATCAGGATCTCAACAGGAACAGTTTATAATCATTTTTATCTATTTTGGATTAGACCGTGAGCTGTCCAGCGCCACAGTGAGATACTTGGTTTTGTCATCATTGGCTCCGCTATCTGACCCTTTGACCTCTGGACCTCCTCCGACGACACAGTGTACACATCCATGAGAGTCAGATACTTAGGCCGGAAGAGAGAAGTTCCATTGGTTAAAGTGGCCGCTGAGCACTGGGGGAATCACTGAGAAGGCCATTAAGAATCATCTTGACAGAATATAAGTGACATTTTAAGCGGTGGTGGACTCAGCGTGTTTGAGGGGCGAGAAGCCAAACAAAAAAGGGCACCAGCTGTGTGCAGTGGGGCACCAGTGTGCAGAAAGTCATGATGTGCCCCAGAAGTCAGGTCCTCCAGGACACCCCCCGTAATGTGTTCCTTATGAGTATCATATAAAATCCACCTCCACTTTGTGTCTGGCCCCCGTCTCTCCAATGAAAACCAGCAACCAGTCAGTCCTGTGCCGAATCTGCCACGAAAGGCAGTAAAGAGGGCTGAATCGTCACAAGCAGAGGATTGGCACCTTCCTCGCACATTCTCTTTTAATCAGCATCTGTCCGCTTGGATCCAGTGTATTAATAATATATTTAACAACCTGCCAAACGTTCCGCTCGGATTTCAGAAACGTATGTGGCAGGTTAATTCTTAAATGTCTGTGTTGCACAGAAACAACGGTGTTACTCAGGAAACGTCGATTGCATTCCAGCCAGCAGTGTAATTACAGAGCCAGACATTTCCCAACAGCTCGGAGGTAAACCTACAAAGAGAGAGAGAGAGAGAGAGAGAGAGTGATTGGCACACCAGCGGACCAAAGGACCACCTTTGGGTCCCACTAAAACCCACCAGTTTGCCCCTCGATGAAGGGAACGTGTGCTGACAGGCCAGAGCGATATTGCTCTCATATTCTGCTTTTTCTCTCAAACAGATGAAGAGTTTGATATTCGCATGGGGGCATTGAAAAGCATTCCTGAAGTGTAATGTTTGGCTGTCCCATATGAGGGTCTGCAGCCGGGCCAACCACAACAGTATTCTTTACAACACATGTTACACATCATATGCACAGAGTCGCACTCACATGTGCTGCTGTGTTTTAGCTGCCGGCTAAAAGATGAAGGGAGGACCAAGACGGCATCACAGGCTTTTGTTTGCTAATTACACCTCCAGGGAGGACTCCTCTGTCCCCCGTCGTGATGCCGAAAACATCCGGACGTTATCCCTGTAATCTGTCTGGCGACCACCATCGGAAACTTCCTGAAGCCAGAGTCACAGCAGAGCTCTGTTTAAATGCAGACCTGATTATAATTAAGAAGCAACAATTGCCCCTTTAAACTGAAGCAGTAATCTTTCTCAGTGTTTACCAAGGATATGATGGAGAGAGCAAGCACCCCCCCGCCCAGGAAAAGTGCTCGCACACATTTTCTTTTGCAGAAGGCTTTAGCCCACAAAGGATGCAGAGCTATAAGAAAGAAAGAAAACAAAGCTCTGATGGATTATAAATATTGTTTTAATGATTTATGACTTTGCCATGTTTTTTTTTCTCTTCTTTACCAAGGCTTTTCAACATCGTCAAGTGCTCTGCTCTAATTTCAGGCTAATTAATCATTCCGGTGTATGTTATAATACAGTGTGTGATGAAAATAGTGAGATCTGAGTACCACAGTCACTTTCTGCAGAGGGTTATATACGAAAATATGGACACCTTTGTCATCAGTCTGGTAAATAAAACTCTACAGCAGTCCTAGCAGTCCATTAGCTTAGCGTAGCATAGCATAAAGACTGGAAATTGGAGAACACTGTTAGCGTGACCATTGTTTTTACACTGAATTTGTTCATTAGTAATCTTTAGTCATGCTGGTAAGTGAATTTTGTTACCTTTGGATAGAGCCAGGTGAGTCCTCTCCGTCGTTTCTGATATTTATGCAAAGATAAGATCAACATCTGCTGGTTTGAGCCCTATATAAATTACCCTGAGCGAACTTAGCTAGCTGCATGCTAAGGTTAGGTGGCCACGGCTCTTTTATACACTCAGTGTTTGGAAGAGCTGCCAAAAATGAACATGACTGATGTTCTACTTACTTATCAGAACAAAAGTGCTGTTTGCATTTACCTGGTGTGTTATTTGACACTAAAACACCTGAATATTCTTTGCTGAAAGAACTAAATTGTAGCTGAACAAATAGTGTTTGCATGTCCTGCTCTGTAGGTTTCCTGCTAACATGAGGCCCCCCATCACAAACTTTAAACAGATCAGTGTGTAGAGTTTCAGAGCCGTGTCTGCTCTGCAACACCTAGGAACGTTATGAACAAGCAAAACCTGAATAGTTCTCATTGCAGTCTCCAGTGGACATCTATTTCCTGTTATAAGAGCCCCAACACCACTGTCTCGGCCCAAAAATAGTCTCTCCTATCAATTATGTGGATAAGCTCCCAGGACAGGGCAAATCAGAGGCTAGCATGGAGGAAAATGCAACTGAGGATCTCCCTCAGGAGCTCTAAATGAGACGGATTGAGTGTTCTGCCTGAGCCACATACTGTAAAACCTTCACTCACTACTGCAAGATTTTCAACTTCTTTGTCGAAAGAACCAAAAAAACAAACCTTAAAGTAGACAAAACCAAAAGTCACACAAAAATAGTTTACGTGTTGCATTTTTACTGTTTTATGCTTAAAAAAACATTTTTTTAAAGAGTTTATGTCACTGTTGCTATGCTCAGTTTATTTATGCTGTCTCATTATTTATATTTCCATCATGAAGTCCAATTCCTTCTGACCTCCTTGTCACTGTGCTTACATATGACCTTTGACCTTAGTTCAAGCAAAACATCAGCATTTTTGTGCTCTCTCAACATGCACTCATACCCAGCCGTACACACACACACACACACACACACACACACACACACACACACACAGTCTCTGATAGGGACAACCAAGCTTTTTAAATCCCTTGAGGGATGATACAAGATGGACTCCAGATGTATGGAAACACGCTGCTTCAAGACTTCCTCCCTCACACACTTCACATCTTAGCAGGAGATATGAAACATGCACAGTAAATGTCTCTGGCTTGTACTTTGCTGGCGTGACTTATCCACATAATGCTTGAATTTCCATAAAAATAGATCTAGGTCTAAAAGCAATTCTGCATGAATATGTTTCTTTTTCTCAGATGTTTTTTTTTATTTACTTTTTTTTACTTCAGCTATTAGCGTTAGTCTGTCAACTGTTTAGGATAAACACAACCTCTACTTGTTACTGCCTCTGTTTGTAGGATGGATGAGAACTACAACATTGTCCCTCACGGAGTGAACTTCCAGGACCCCATCTTCCCCGACACGGCAGAAATGCACCGCACATTTGCCAGCCTTTTCCAATTTTCCAACTGCACTGCTGGTACTCAGGTCCACAGCTACACCCCGGAGTGGGAGGCCCAGGAGGACAGCAGGGTATGTAGCCCATCGCAACCACAACCATAATCTTCCCGGTGTTGGCAAAATCTTCTTTTAAAATGTCTTTCTCACACTGATTTAGTGATAAGTACATCTATTTTGATCCAGCTGTTGCGTACTCACAGTGGGAACACAAATTACTTTGTGAAAAGAGCTTAAGAGCCCAAATTATTATATTATCATAGTTTTCAAAGGCACACTGTGAAGACATTTGCAGTGCTTGAGAAACCAAAGCATTTCCTGAGGTTTTTGCTTGAAAAAGAACTCTCCATATTTAAAGGAAAGAATGGACTTCATAAAACATAGTTTTTTCCAGCTCTCTAGCAAACCATTTTGTTGTTTCAAGGGGATTTTTTTTTAATTCCAAATGATGAGAGCCCTAAAATATTTAGCATCATATGGCAACATGTCCAGTGCTCTATAGTTGACCGTAAGTCTGGTTTTACTTGGACAAGAGGTTGTCCGATAGTGTTTTTTTTAATAGTCCTATATAATAACGATAGTTTGGAGTAGGACAAAGATGATAGCAAGCTGGTATAATCCCCCCACCGCCAACTCAGTGTCAGAAATGAACAATCTTCGACTTCATTAGAAAATGGATAACTGATTATCCAAGTCAGCTTAATCATTATCTAAATAAATGTTAAATCTGTGAAAACTCACGATCTGGTTAGTGCTACTTTGGTCAGACACAAAACTGAGCACACACACGGACACACATTGTGACAGTTGTGAGTCGCTATCTTGCGGCTAATAAACAACAAGATAATCTGGCTATTTTGGAGTGAACAAACGTGCGGTCAAACTGGCACAAGTAACTTGAATAAACACAAAGGATCCTGCAAAGTTATGTGAATAGCGTGAGCTGGAATTTGCTAATGCGCATGTTTGAACACACAGAACTTTTTAGCCTTTGATTAGCCAGGAGTTAGGCCAAGATGGCGATGACCGATACCACCCACCTTTGGGGGATGTAACATGGGCTCTGTTCCCTATTTTTACAGTCAGTGTGTTTTCTTCTCCCGTCTGACTGATGGAAGAAGTGCAGCCATCGGCCCCTAAATGAGGTCCCTGGATACCAGCTTTGTAAAATGCCCTATTGGTGCCAATCAATTGGCCAAACTATTGTGAGGAAAGGATGACTCAGACTGCTTTTTTTGTACTGGAAAAACTAACTTTCCACCAGGATGACCTGAATTTGTCGGCTTTCAGCTCCAGGTCACACTCTCATGTCACCGTTTAATTGACGACAGCTCATTTTCACCAGAGCCCAAATGACAAACACCTGGTGCTCGTCGACTTTGTAAGTTTCCTGCGTGTTGTCCCAGAGTCCATGTGAAGGTACCTCAGTGGTTTCCAGTCACTCGCCGCTGCTTTATCCCCTCTAATGAATCCAAACCTTTGGTGTAATCCCCTCTGATTTTCGGTCAGTCCTCTTCTCTCTGTTTCTAATCATTTGCTGACTACTCATAAAAGCAAAAATCTGCCATGGGAAAGATAATGAGAATGAAAACATGGTTTGTATTTCCATTAAACTTAAAACTTTTGGGTCAGGCCTGTGATTATAATTACAGACGAACGTTAAGATTATCAGCACTGCTTTCTTACATCATTCCTATGATTAGATTTCCTGCAAGTAAAATCAAAACAGACATGTTTTTGCCGTTACTGCTCAACCATTGTTTGGACAACTGACCCAAACTCACAGCAGAACAGATAACAAATTATAATCCAGCATCAACCAAAGTAAATCAGATGTCATGCACTCATTTTAAGATTTCACACCAAATAGTATCAGCTATAAAAACATTATCTCAACGAGTAAAAAAGGGTTGTTCCCACAGTTTTATGTTCCTAACAAAACCCCTCAAACTCTGCCCTGACTTGATGTCTGGATTCGAGGACAAAACTTGTGCTTTCAACGAGATTTCAACTTTACTTAACATGGCCTAATTAAAATGTTCCTTTTCATGTTCGGACACCCATCTGTTTTTCCTTGCAAAGATTTCAAACACGTCTCCTCTGAGACTGGAAAATACACTGAGAGAAGGCTTTGGTCCCGCATAACACATAAACCCCTTTGTTTCGTCCATGCTGCAGTTCTGTTTGGATGACATCAGAGTTGATAAAATCCTGCTGGGCACTGACGGGGTGCCACATGGATCCATTTTGGCGATGTGGAGTTTGAAGGTCATGGGTGTTTAACAGGCGGGGAAGGGTCTTATGATAAGTGATATGTTTCAGAGTTGCACTGTGGGGAAGTTAAATTAGGGTTTTGAACTTTTAAACACGCAATATGTAGGAATTCTGCATTAACATGTCTAAAACATCTAGCCCTTCGTTATATATTTTGTCGAGTTTTGTAATTGAATGATCCCAAATGCTCAAGCAACGTTCAAACCCAGAGAAATCCACAAGTTAACTGAAGGGAACAGTGCGTTTCATTTGGATGCTTGTTGCTACTTCCAGGATATGGAAGTCGGAAAACAGGATCAGAATAATTTGTGTTTATTTGCCTTACTTGTGCAGTGTTTATCTGCCCCAAACACTCAGATTAGTTTAAGGTACATTAACCATATGGTTACGTTAGCAAACAGCTGCACCCGCAGAGTAAGTCTTTACATTCTCATCAAATCAAATCTGGGTCAAATCTGGGTCTCTATCATCTTTTCAGCAGTAAGGTTCTTAACCCCAAAAGTTTTCTCCGAGCTCAGCTCCTGTTGGTAAGCGGCTTCTGATCAGAGCAGAATCTGATGTGACTCTGGGTCTTGATTCCTCCAGAGGGTCTGGCTCTGCACCCAACACTCTGGTCGGCTCCGAGTAGCTGAGCAGTGGCTCCTCCCTACAAAACGCTTGGCAAGCATCTTTTGGTGTGATAGAAAGCTGCCCCACTATCAGAAGAAATGGCATATTGTACTTTTAAGCCTCTATATGACATACATAAGAGAACAAGACCATCAGCCAGAAGATGGGCGATTTCTGTATAATTGATAAAGTTTTTCTTAATGGCTGTTACCAAGTTGGATTCTGACTAATTTGGGTTGGATTAGTCGTAAAATTAAGGCTATTTTTATGACAGATTGCTGAGGATGAACTGAGTGTCTAACAGCCTGAAGAAAGACGCTGCTCTGTAGTCTGGTCTGTATAGCGTTTAAAAAAAGCCAATGCCGTCTGACTCGATGGCAGAAAAATAAAGACTTTTCTGTGTTTTTCTTTCGAGTTGTGCATTATGGAGATATGATTCATTGATCTGCTGATACGACCATTCATGAGCCCTCATCATCTGTTAAGACTTCTCTCAATGTTTTCTGTTTGGAGGTAATTCAGATACTCACTACTGCATTTTATATGATAAATGAGATCAATTTTCTTTCCAGATGTAGCAACCACTGGTACGTATTTATCTACAAAACCCTTGCTGGAGAATCGCCATCTCATATCTCATCTGGCTGCTCTGGACTTCTGGCCCATACTTAATCTGCCCAAATGACTGGTTCATGCTTATGAAACAATATATCTGAGCTAATGCAGGAAAGACTGCTTTTATCATTAGTACAGTGGTCTCACTCATTCAATAATTTGCAATGTCATCTAAAATTCAGAACTTCTCATACCAGTCTGTAACTCTTAAAACCATTCTCATTATTACCCAGATGTACCTGGAATCGCTTTAATTGTAACTTGTGTCATTCATCATCCTGTTCTCTTTGTCTATTGTTCTTATTTATTTGAATTAACAATGTAACTGTAATCAGCAATATAATCAGTACAGTAACGTGCTCTTTGACCCATTTACTTTATAAAGCTTTAACTCAGACATGTGGTGCTTCATTACTGCCACTGCCCTTTGTCGGTGAATTCTCATTTTTCGGTCAAGACCTAAAACTTATGACCACAGGTGAAGTTGGAAAAAGACTGAAGCTTTGCCTTCCGGCTCAGCTCCCTCTTCACCCGTTACTGCTGACGCCACACCAGTCTGCCTGGCGATCTCACGCTCTCGTGTTAACCTCACTCATGAACAGAGCCCAGAGATACTTGAACTCCTTCACTTGGGGCAGCAACTCACTCTCAGCACAGAAGGGAGCAATCCGATGTTTCCGGCAGGGAACCTTGGCCTCATACTTGGAGGTGCTGACTCTCAGCCCATTTGCTTCGGTGTGTGCTGAAGGTTACGGACTGATGAAGCCAACAGAACCACATCATTTGCCAAGAGCAGGGAAGCTATTCTGAGGTCCCCAAGCTGTGGTTCAGAGGTCTAATCGGGATGCCTCTAGGGCACCTTCCTTTGAAGGTTTATTGGCCAACTGGGAGGAGTCCCTGGGGAAGACCCTGAACATGCTGGATACATTATATATATCATCTGGCTTGGGAAAGCCTTGTGATCCCTCAGGAGGAGCTGGAAAACATGGTTGGGGAGAAGGATGGCAGGACTTCCACTGATGGATGGATGGGTGGATGGACTTTTTTTTCTTGTCTCCTGGTTTTTAAGTCCACATCACATTAGCCATCTAATTATCATGTGAATCAGAGCTGAACTTTTGAGATGTTGCAAAAAGGACAAAAGAAGAAACTCAGGCTAGACTATGCAAAGTGATATGTTGTCCGAAGGTCTCAGTAATAAGCATTATTATATATGGCTGTGACAGAGAAGAAGAGGCAGAGATTGCGGAAACAAAACTGGTAGTTTGCCAACCCCCAAGAAACGAGGAAACTAAAAAGCGGCAGAAGCAAAACCAATTTGGGATTGTGGAAATGAATCTGATGAAACTGAAGACGTTTTCTCATACTGTGCCATTTCCACAGCAAAAGAGCTTACCGTTTTGCAAAATAAGCCCACCTCTCAGTGGCAGCTTTATATTGTACGTCTGTCTCAGTCTCTGCTCCAGACTTTTCAAGGGCAATTACCTAAGTATTTTTGTCCACACTGCAGCTTAGCCTGAAACAACGCTGTGTATGTGGACGTAGGAACGAGCTGAAGGTGTCTTGTGTTCGCGTTAAGTCACACCCGAATGCACAGAGAAGGGATATGCCATTTTACACCCACTGCTTTACATAACCAGGTTGTTCTGCTTCAGAACTTATCCTTTGCATTATAAAGTTTCATACCGCTTTCAGATCCCTCATGGCACATAAGTAGGAGCACATGGGAAAAATCCACAGCTAGTATTACAGCGGATAATGTACAAACCAGTGATGTGGAGCGGCAGCCAGCAGCACATTTTTAACATTTCCTCAAAACCCTCAGTGGTTGTTATCTGATGGCAGGGAATATACATCAGTGTTTCATGCTGACCCATGTGGAAGCATTAGGATCTGTGGAGGAAATCCACACTCAGGCAGACAGGCATGCAGTCAGAGGCAGCTGGAGGTGATTTTTTTTTACCTATGATAGGTCCAGGCCATCTGTCAAAGGATTGCAGTGGCGTCGCACTGAAACAGAGGGAGCATGTTGTGTAACCATTTTCCTTACCTTAAAGATTCATCTTGGTCCCTGCAGTGTCCCAACAGTGTGTTATTTTTGGCTTGTGTAAATTGTCTGTTACATAAGAAGCAGGGCACACAGTGAAATGGTAGCTGTCAACATCTTGCGATAAATTTCCACAAAGTGTTCCATGGTTAGAAAGGTATAAGCACAAAAATACGAAATGATTAATTTCTTGACTTTTTCCTTTCACTTTTCTTTACTAAAAGCTGTCAAAGAACGTCTATATTTTTTTTTTTTTTACTCACAAACAGGGCAATATGCAGGAAGATATACGAGGTGTTGTCACTGGTTGTCAGCACAGAGAGCAAGCCAGAAGCGTTCTCTCATTTGACTTGTCCAGGGGTAATCTAGCATCAAACTCACCAGGTCTGTCTGGTGCCACGTCATAAATGTTATGAAAACATATTACCTCTGACAGTAGCATTTAGTATGAGTCGTTTTGGGGTAAACATTCAGATGTGTTTTTATTCAAAAGAAGTGAGAGAGGAAAGTCTGTTTGGAAAACTGGAGAATATATAAGTCTGGTGCAACGCAGTCAATCACGTTGGCCCGAAGTGCACTTAAAAGAGAACTGTTGCGTTGTGTTTAGCTTTTTTCCTTTTCTTCAGTGATTTATATGGATTCTTGTAGATGTAAAAGAAAGTTAAAAAGGTAAGAGTCCATATCAACAGGAGCTCCTCTCTCCTAAGTGCTCTACTAAACGCCAAAAAGTCCTGCCTTTAATTCACAATACGTCACCCTTCACTATGTCGCATGTTTGCATAAATTCTGCCTAGCAGCTAGTTTGGCAGGTAAGAACTGATTCAGCACAGCTGCTCTGTTGTTGTTAGCCCTGCTGGCTCAGGCGTGTGTGAGCTGACCAATCAGAGCAGAGCAGGTGGTGCCTTAAAGAGACACAAGCTAAAACAGAGCATTACAGGCAGAGGGGGGATACAGAGATGGGGCACTGGACAGTTTGAGGAAACTGGTGTGTTTTTGAGCATTCAAGCATTACTGTTATTGTTCTTGTAGTTATAAGTTATATCTCATCCCCTCCACAGTTGCTGTGCTCAGCAGTCCAGAAGGCTCTGTTTGAGGAGGAGGAGCGGGTCAGGACTCTCTCCCAGCAGGTGCGTTCCTTGGAGAAAGCCAACGATCACCTGAGGGAAAAGGTGAAGAACATGAAACGTCAACTACGCCAGGCCCAACGAGAAACGACCAAGGAGCAGCAGACCCTCAATCTCAAACTGCTCTATGAGCCGAAGACGTCCCAAACAAACCCGGATCAGGACACTAACCAGGACCGGAAGAACACGCCGCTTAAAAAGGTCCTCTCCAAGAGGCTAAAAAAGTAGTTCTTTTTTAGTTTTATGCAAAACCAGATCTTGCTCACTTTGAAGCACCAAAGACAGAGCAAAATGAGAGGGAGTGTGAGAAGAGCTGTTCATTCAGAACAAGATGGACTTTCATTGTAAATTCATTACATTCTTCATGTCTTCAACCTTTTTAATACGCTTAGAGGAATGTAACTTCACAACCAAATTTGGTTTTAGTTAGTGGTAAAATTGACCTGTGTCCTTGAGACCGCGACTACAAAGAGGCCGTTCATGCCCATTTACATCCCTAGACTTCTTAGAGTGTGTATGTGTGTGTGTGTGTGTGTGTGTGTGTGTGTGTGTGTGTGTGTGTGTGTGCGCGTGCGTGTGTTGGGAGTCGAGGGCTCTCACTTGACTTATATTGTAGCCCCAGATGAACTAAAGTGAAGGATTAACTGCCTCTAAGATAAGGAAGAGATCTTTATCTAAATCTCCTCAACTCTTATTTCACCCCATTAGTACAATATGAACATTCTCTCCTGTCATAACCCCAAAACTGTTACTTTATCTTTTGTTATAGTTTGATTCAGTGGCAGCGCAAAGCCTTTTTCCAAACATGGGGCTGAGCTCATAACTGATGGATGCACTGTTGATACAATATGTGGACAATGTTAAAGCATTTAAAATGTATTTTCTTGCCTTTTTTCTGTGCTGGACACATTATGCATTGTATGAATATTAGTTTTGTTGCTTACTTTTGAAATAGTATCTTCAAAATGCTCCAAACCAACCCTTTGTCTTTTAAGAGTCCACATTTGGACACGTTTGTCCTTTACCATAAAAAAGCATGAAAGTTACGGGCTGTGAGCTTCAAAATACACAATTCTCTCAGAGGGAGCAGCAAAAACTAATGTTTCATTACATCCTTCTTTTTCTACCATTGCCTGCTTTTCATTCACATGTTTGATCTATTTATACCCAAGAAACTATCCCAAAGTTGAGAAGAATGACTAAGACTCTGTAAATTCAGTGAATTGTTTCCTGTGGGTACATTTTAATGCAAATTGTACTGGGTGACAGTGTAAGTTTTGTATTTGAAAACAGGGTGCTGAGCACTCATTAAAGGATAAGTTCACCCAAAAATGAGAGTTCATTCATTATCTACTCGCTCCGATGTGGATGGAAAGTCGGATGAAGTTTTTAATTCCACAAAACATTCCTGGAGCTTCACAGCAAAACAGTGTTGCAGCATTGTCCTAAACAACTGAAGTAGTTGGGCGCTTGTTTTGAAAGGTATAGAGAAAATAGTTTTAAAAAACACAGAAAATGGCTCCATTTAGCTTAGCAAAACACCGAAGTTTCCATCGGCATGCGGATGAGTAGATAATAATTAAATTTTCACTCTTAGGTTAACTTACCCTTTAAGTTATCCAACAGGATTGGCTTTTTCTGTGTCAGAAATCAAAGTTTGCTTTTATTTTACATTTTCTTTTTTTGTGTGCTTTCTCTAAACTATAAACATCTGATTTGCTTTGCCAATAGCATTATCATTTGTGTTACAGTAATTGTGTGGTTTTTTTTTATTAAATAAATGAACTTTTACAACACTTCCTGTGTCATTGAAGTGTATTTTATCTTCATAACATGCAAATGTACCGTAAATTACTATGGAATTAGGATGAAGGTTAGGTTTTTAATATTTGTACCTTTGCCTGACTTTAGCAGACTCGTCCAGTCCGCTGTAGAGAGGAGTCTCATTTTAAATGTGTCTAGCCAAACACCAGAACAAAGGGACCACTGAGAGTGATATTCAAGTCAACGTCTCACACCTCAATTGTAACATTTCCTGCTTTCTATGTATTCAAGTCTGGAATGATGAATGCTTCTTGGCATGCACAGCATGTTTAGTGTGATTCGCTGCTAATAAATCCAAGGTTTTCAAAGAACTGGTGCAAATTCAAAAGCATCATAAATCCTAAAAATAAAACCGGCCCCATTTTGACCTCTCTCCCCCCTCAGGCTTTTGTACAGCACGGTTTACGTCCGGTGCGCTTACTGGAAGAACACGGCACCATTTCAGACTCGAACTCATCTTGGCAGATGAAATTTTCAACACCACTTCCAGGAGAGCTGAACCAAATTTCTTCCATATGGCGCTGCCGCATAAAAACCAAGGCATCGAGAGGCCGGGTTTGCATGGCAGGAGTGGAAACAAGAAATTGATGCATTTCAAACACGTCCTATGTCGAGAACTCTGCAGGATTGCTCTGCAGTGAGGCTGGATGCGGACACTGACAGGCTTTCCTCTCATTTGACCTCTTGAGCAAAAGAGGGAAAGTGTTGCAGAGACCAACTTGTCTTGTCTCAAGGTTAACTTTTTCACGAGACGACCTTGCCTGCAGCCAACTGTCAAAATCCCATGGACCTGGGCCAAAGATGATATACACACACTGCCTTCTCAACATAAACCACCATGCACAGGCAAGCTGCAAAACAGATGTCAGGCAATACGACTACACAGTGGTGGTCCCTTTCAGAAGACCTGGCTATCTGTGGACATGGTTTATTTATCTTGCCTAGTTTTATGTTTTCAATTGTTGCTACTTTCTCTGGCTGCTCTAGTTTCACTTTTTTTTTTTTCAAATATTGATAATACCAGAGCATCGTACTAGCTAATACAGTTCTCTTTTTCCTTCCCCAGCATTTCTGTTCATATTTTCTCAAGCAGCTACACTTAGTCTGTCACTACATCTGTCATTCATCGCCTGGCATGAAGAAAATCCACCAGGGAGGTTTTCTGACATTGAGCTTTTAACCTTTGGTTACTTTAGTCTGCTTTCGGTTCCCTTTTATGAAAAGAAAACCAGCGCTTTGTGTTTTGAATTGGTCATCCCTGTTTTATCAAAACCAGAACAAGAGTCTACTATTATGCAGGAGGCTGCACAGTGTTGCTTTTAAGCTAAATGCTAAAGGTAGCATGCTAATTCCCATTAGCTTTATTCACTCCTATATTTTTCTTGTATGTTTTATCCTTGTAAAGCTTGTTTATAATGTGAATTTTCGAGGATTCTGGAGAAACACAAGGATAAAACCGTACCAGGGAACAGACAAGAAGCTCATGACTAACGTGCAGACAGACGGATAGAGGAGGCGAGAGGGAGAGACACACTCTGAAATACACAAGGGGGGAAAACTTAAGAGAGACAGATGAAATGAACAGGTCTATCAAAGTAGGCAGGAAAAAACACAAAGAAAGGAAGTGGACTGTAAAAATGACATATGAGGATGAATCCACCAAAATAAAACAGGAAAGAACTGACAAAAAAAGAGAACATTTGCCATTTTTTTTGCTGCTAGAGGAAAAGTCATTGGATTACCAAATTCAGGAGGATTGATACTCTGGACTTCATGAATGTACAGATTTAAAGGCGATCCATCTGATACATCTTGAGATGTTTCATGCAGGACCACGGTGATGGACTGACTGATCAACCCTCGAGCCCTAACATCTCCAGCATCTGTGATTCTGATCAAATCAGAAATGTGATATCATGTTGCACCCAAGTGCAAGCCAGCGATACCTTTTCACCTTCCTCGCAGCTCTGTCATTCTGTCGTCTGCTTCGCAAAGAGAACGTTACCCAGCACCTCCATGAACATGGCTTCGATTTGAGTGGAAACGTTTCCTCGTCATCTCTTGACGAGCTGCACTTTGGCGGGGAGGAGGGGATTTTTCATATTGTCTGTTTCAATAGGGATGACTGATGTGTGTGTTCGCCCTCAGGGACCCGTGCCCTGCCCGTGTTTAAGCCTCAGACCTGTTCTCTCAGCTCAACCGAGGGGAATTCAGCACAAGTATCTTGGCGAGCTCAAAAAAAAGTGAGCTCAGTATTTAACATTCAGGCTACAATAATGACCATAGCACTAGATTAAATTCCAAGACCCAGTTATGGCACGCAAAAGGGCCAATGGTTCAGGCTATGGGAATCTGGATTGGACTTTTTTTTCACTCTGGGAAATAATTGTTCTCGTCCACAGTTACTGCTTATAGAGACCATGACACACAATCTTTGTTCCACCTGGGAAATCACTCTTGGAGTACGCACAAGTGCGTATGCCTTCGGTTCTTCTGTCATCTCTTCATTGTTTAACCTTCTTTTTCCTTCCCTCCAATTTTTGGCTAAAAGTAAACCACTGATTTTACTTTCCTGAGCAACCTCTTTCACTCCTCGCCCTCCTCTTACCTCCCCTCTCTCTCTCTCCCTCCATCCTTCACTTGTAATTACTCCTCTCTGTGTCTGGGTTGCTGACGAGGTCCACGAGAGACGCAGGAGGAATTTGACTTCATGTGTTTGTTGTTAGTGCTGCCACGCTGTTTTTATGTCTAATCGTTAAACTCAAGGATGTTGGGTTTACGCTGGTGTATTTTCCAGCCTGCATGTTTACGGCATTTCTGAGTGATTGTTCTGGAGTCGCGGCCTTTCTGCGTTTCATTCTGGACGGCATGTGAAGGTTTTGCATAGTTTTGAGAGAAGAGTATCCTGCTGTGGGTTGACTGTTGTTGGTAAATGCACCAGTTTTGTGGGTAGCTGGTGGTTGAGGTTGCTATTCTGAGAAACACCGAGGTGTGGTGTGCATCTCAGATGTGAGTGGTTGCGAGTCGGTCGGTGCTTCAGATCTGAATATCAAAACTGAAGGGGGATGCGGTTTCGGAGGCGATTGGGAGACAAGTCTAAACAGATTCCACCCAGTAATGTTTGATTGCTTGTAGAGAGTAAAATCTGTTTATCTATTTAGTGGCCAGTATAAATTTAGCTACATAAACCAGTATATCTGCGTGTGCAGCCCCACTCACAAATACTGAAAATGTAATTACCATTGATCTTTTAGGGACAGCCTCATAAAAAAGTAAATGTTGGGAAAACAACAGGTCACATTTTGGCTGTTCTGCAAACAGAGAGAGAGGCAGAGAAATTGCATCTCTTTTCCCTTAAAATGGATTACAATAATATATCATAAAGGGAATTGTGGACTTAAGGGCTGGACAGGTAATCGAAATGTAATTGAAACTGCAATAGAGGCTGTCCTTTATATGAACATAGTTATAATGAAGTACTGCAGTGCTGCAGAGACGCCCTGGCCTACAAGTCTTTGGATGTTCGAACATCGTGGGAATCATATTGCAATATTTACTGTGCAGGCCTGGAGTTAATTAGTTCATTAATAATTAATGAACATTCAGGGTTTAAGGGGTATTTGAGGAATAAAAGACGTGAGTCACCAGTTAACCCAACCTTCATGTCTTTGAGCAGTCAGAGGAAACCACTAAATGCTACCAGGTGCAGTATAATGCACATTAATGTACTGTATGCACACGGCTTTACACTACTGTGAGATTTGCCTGAAACTAATATTGTTAGAGGTGCAGTATGGTCTTTTGATGTGAAGAATAAACACAGAAAAGATTTAATGAACAAAATAATACCCATAACTAAGTCATTAGCATTTATTGGTTGTAACAGATAAATACTCAGCATGATATTGTTATTATTGTTGCTATTCTCTTTTGGTATCCTCTTATGAAACATCTGATGTGAGTCACTGGGCGTGTTAGAGCAAATTTCATTTGCAGCTATCTTGATCAACGGTGCTCCTTGCACTTTGGTGAAGACCTATCCTTATAATAAGCCTGAGCATGTTATTTGGGCAGAAATTACTGCCTGAGAAGAGTTTCCAAAAGCCAAGTTCTGTACTCTACAAATGCACAGTGTGTGTGTGTATGAGTATGTGCATGTAATGGACTGGTGGATGAGGCTTCAGTAAATCAAGTTTTTCCTTGGTGTTTGCCCAAAAAGGTTTTAATGAGGATTTGTTTGGTGGTAAAACTAAAAAAAAAAAAAAAAATCTACAAGCTTTGCAGTTTGAATGAAGGGTCTAGGGGCCAAGACACTGAGAGGATGCAATTTAAAACTTTTATAGAAGAATAAAAATCAGCAGAAATGTGACTAGAGTAATAAAAAACAAATACTACCACAGTAACTGCCATTTGGGACTGAATGAGGACGTCAATCACATTTCATACGTTTCTCTGTCGGCATCCTCACTGACTGTGACCCGACAATGTGACCTCAGACGACCCAGAATTCCACTCTGTATCCTGTCTGATGTCTGCTTTGATCCATTGTCCCCACAGAATCAGACAGATCCCATTCTGAATGTGCAAAGGTGTGGAAACAACACTCTTTCATGATTTTCCTCTCCATCTATCCTGCTCTTTTCATGTTTTTCTTCTGACGACGTGCTTTCTTTTCATCTGCCGTGGTCGGGGACTGTGCCGCCTGACAGACAGAGTCGGGGGGGAAACTCCCGACTCCGGCCAGTATCAGATGTATTACTAATGCGAGCACCATGGATGTCAAGTTTCTGGCGATGTTTGACCCTAATTGCAGGCTGAATTTTCCCAAAAGTGGAAAATTAGTGGCTCTCCTCATGTTGCCAGATACTCTCCATCCTGCTCCCCATCCTGTTTATTATTACCAACTGTGGTTTGCACAGTCATGCAGGACTTTGAGGGTCTGCAGCTTTTCATAAACTGCGGCGCTTTGGCTTCAGGAGCTTAAGTACTCTGCGGTGATTCTCCGAGATCCAGTCCATGTTTTTCAGAAGGAGGCTTCCGAACATCTCTTTGGATTTGAAAGAAACTCGGTCAGATTTAGGCTTGGAGAACTGCTTCATCTCTCCCCCTCAGATCTGCTCAGATGAGTCATTCACAGTGAGTGATTGGTTCATAAACGACACGTCACTCATCTCCAGGGCATGAGAAGGAGGGTGATCTCACCGTGCAGTTCGGTCGCTCACCCTCCGCCGTGCTCCAGCACCTCAGGGACTTTGACTTGCTCAAACTCAAATAACCTGGTTTTACTCCTAAAACAATGTGAGGCCACAGGACCGAGGAGAAGTGGAGCTGGAAAATCCTTTTCGCATTAATGATTTGTGTCTGTTTTTCCGCGTTTCGGTCCAAAGAAAACACTTGGCCAAGATGTTCTGAGCCGATGACGCTGCATCCAAAACAAATGCACTACTGAGATAGAAGATAAAGGTCGAGGAGAGGAAAGAGGAAAGAAAAGAGTGTGTGTGTGTGTGTGTGTTTATTTGGTATTTTGCTCATGAAGCCTTTTTAAATCTGTCCACACAACTTAAGCTTCCAGGCTGCACGCTGCAGTGTGTGTGTGTGTGTGTGTGTGCGTGTGTGTGAGAGATCCTTTAGTCTTCAGTTATAACCAAAACACAAGAACGTCTTATTCTTCGCTTGTATCCAACGTAATATAGGAATTTGTGCAGCGAACTGCTTGACAAGATTAACTTTTGGATGTTCCCCTGTGTGTCTTATGAACAATAAACAGCACATCTGGCACACATGGCGTGTCAGTGAATTTGTTGTTACCTCCACCAGGGAGGTTATGTTTCCATTTGTCTGTTTCTACTGAGATTTTGGTTAAATTTGCTGTTAAGTTCAGCCAGGAGAAGCTGAGTGGGTTTTAGTGCAGATCATTTATAAACAGGAGGTCAAGTAAACCGTTTAGGCGTTTACACTATAAAGCACTTTTTGCATGAATTTACTATAAATGCAGAGGCAATAAGTTCCTTATTTCTTCGCCGTATTGCCCCTGTGCACAATTTAACGTAAACAATGCAAAATGTTTTAATGCACAGTGCAATTTGCAGCCATACCTGTAACTATGCATGTACGGCTGTAGCATTACCTGCACATAAAAAGAAAAAAAAATGCTGCAGGCGAACATCATGCAGGTGGCAGTTAAATTTCCCTCAAAATTATAACTAGCAAAACAAATTTGTACCTAATAAAGCCAATTTTTAGGAGACAGAGTTGACATATCACAGAGGCAGCAAATTGTTACTTACAGCTGGTGCTGTAGAGGGCAGGATGTTTGAGGTGCAGGGTTGAAAAAAATAAAAAGAGCACCGTTGTACATGGTAGGGCACCCGCTTAAAGGTCCTGAGGAGGGTTACTGCATATGTGAAAAAAATCAGTGTAAAGCCTTTTGTGGCTCCAGAGAAAGCTGGATGTAACCTCATAAATTGCTTCCAGTGACGTCACTCAGTGGCTTAGTTGCATTGTGGGTAACCAGGTTTTTAAAAGTAAGAAGAATGTGTGGAGTTAAAATGCTGATCTCTGATTCTGCTGTACTGATTTTGGTCATTTGCATTTAAACTGTCCATAATACGTCCAACGGGAGTGCAATGACATACCACTGGGCTGCTTTTCAAAACCTGATGCCTACATTACCCACAATGCAACGTGAGTGACATCACTAGATGCAGTTAAGTTACAAGCCGCTTCCCCTGAAGCTACAAAAAGCTTTTATGTTTCACACAAGCTGTAGTGCTCCCCAAGACCTGTAAATACACTTTAATGTGTAAAATTGCCGGACTTAGCCTTTAAATAATAATAACATTTGACTGGGAGAGTGTAGAAAAAGTGTGAAAAGCTCAAACAACTTATGAACTCTCTCCGTGCCTGTTGAAGCACACATGTTGAAGGACAACATGGACTTAATGGGCACGTAAAACTCCTGAGAGCACTGACAGACAGACGCACAATAGATTCCTGCTGACAGACAGGAGGGCAGTGTGTGCGCTCGCTCTTTGACTCTGCACACGACACATTTCATTTCAGACCTTAACTCAACACTTTGACATAAGGTGAAACAGGTAACCTTGAGTAATGAAGGGTTATAAAGAGAGGGATCTGAGAATATGTTTTTATCTCTAAATTATAGACCCACTGAAGTCATTTTCAGTGACCTGCAGTACCGAAACAAGTATCTCTATAATTATTGGAGTATTAGTGGAAGGTTACAGCAGGTGACAAAGATGTGGGCCTGTCGGATAGATGTGAAAGTCACAAACACACTGAGATCAACAGCGTGTTCTGCTTTTTAGCCGTGCTAACAGTTTGCTAAAAAGTTCCAGGGAAGACTGTTATTCTGTGGACTTTTCCATGAGCTTGACAACAGTGATTTTAGCTCGAATGTCTCAACAATACTGAATGAATTCTATTCGGTACAAAAGTTCATTTTCATTTTCCCACAGTGAATGCCTGCAAAACTAATGACATTCTCAGCAAGTGCCAAGTGCTAATGAGCAAATGTTAGCATGCTAACAGGCCAGATGAACCTTCCTCTGTGTTATTTATAATGCGAGCAGGCTGCACTGCTGAGGGTTTCAACTGCGTGTGTATTTGCTAAAGAGACATGTTGTTATGGTCAGCCACAGATTTTGTTAACTTTGGCACTGTGCAACTGGAGCGCTTTGAGGAAATTCCAACCCTGACTTTGACCAAAACGCAGCATAAGATGGTAGAAAAGGATAATACGTACTTTACAATGGTAAATGCCTGTGTCAGCTCAATGTTATTGTCTCTTTGAGCACATTAGCATGCTGAAGTTAGCATTCAGCTCAGAGTTGGAAGGAAGCTAGGCTGCAGCCTCAGAGCTAGCATGGCAGTATAAATTAATGATATTAGTGGCTTCCTGAAAAGTCCCAACAGTCATTATATCTCTGCCGCTGACAGAGATGTTCCTCCAACCAGAAGATTTAAGCTATACGCCCATAACGCCCCTGTTTGCATCCGTGCGCAGCCATATGGCTTGCCAAATCATTTTGGCAGACCTCCAAAAAAGCATTTTGTTTTCAATGCTCTTTTAAGGTTTCAAATCGCTGACACCGCTCTAATAAATCAACATACAAACAATGAAGTTGAGTCAGTCATACCATTGTGGTTCACTCCTGGCTCGTCACTGCATCAAGTCTCGATTTCACATTCCATGCAAGCATGGGCAACAGCACCCCAATGTCATGCAGGGAGGAGGATGTGGACTAAGCACAATCTTCATCAGTGTTTTATACTCTCAATTTGGCTAATTTGGCTACAGGCTACGCGTGTTTTAATTTAAAAAAATGCAGGCCCACTGTCTTCTGGTGCCATCTTTGATTTCGCTGAACTCTTCTAAATGGTGCCAAGTTTCTCTTTGTCTTCGCCACTCTTCCACATCTAAACACCGCCTGCATCTTTCAGCACTCTTTACCTCCTGATCCATGCAATTTCTCTCCCATTATTTTGAAACAGCCCCTTGTTTCTGGTTTGACCGCGTAATTTTTACCCTGCCTACTGTCTCCTGAATGAGGTTCACCACCAGACTCCCATTCTCGCCCCGGCTCGCTGGTGTCCCCGGGCGCAGTGCTGCAGCGGCCAGACCGCAAGCCTCAATTACCCAGCATTCCTTGGAGAGGATGAGAGAGGCCTCATGTAGCACACTATGAAATTAACATTCATGACAAACCTCTCAAACCACATCACTATTTCTTGAGAGCAGAATTTCATCATTGAGGAAAGTATCACTCCTATTATGACTGTTCCTGCAGGTTTTTTCTGACGAAGGGCGAGAATAAAACCTTGCCGTGATTGGCCTACTACTCTTCCGAAACCGCCAAAATGCAGTAATTACACATGAAAACCAAGCAATCAGTCAAATACAAACTACAAGCTAATTTGTCAGATTAATTTAAAGTTAATTAATTAGAGTGTACACACCAAAATTGTAAAAGATGTAGTTTTTCTGTTAGAAACACACTCAGACAGATTGATAATGCATAGACAGGGATTTTAATGTACTGTATGTTTCACTGAGAAATCTGTTCCAAGCACAATTCACTGGCTTTTCACACTGAGCAGTACTTACTTTTCAACAACCCATGATGCATTGCATCTGTGTATATGGTAGGTTACTGTTGCCCAAAACATAATTTCTTCAAAAGGCAATATATTTATGGTACGCATACACATTTGCACAACAAATCTTATCAAACATCGGTCGTTCTCAACAAGCGAACAGTGAGCGATCAAAGGAGAGATGCTCTCTTTTCTTTAGGCTGGTGCACTGTCAAATCTATCGATGAAATGCATGTGCTCTAAAAATGTTATTTTGTAACGCAAAAGCTGTTGTAATTGATCTAAACACCCCCATGATGGTAAGTTCTGTATCACTTCTTTTTCCTTGCAGTGCTTCTAATATCACTCCTGCTATTTGCCTACCAAGGTGGTTGAGTGGTGAGGTAATGGGATACTTCGTGGTGAACTTCAGCACTTGTTTCATTGCGCTGGAATGTAAAATCTCTATTTTTCCGTCTCCACACAACACGAGCAAACTGTTTTGTTCTTCATGACAAACTATCCTCCGACTATGTCTCTCGGTTTTTCTTGTGGGGGGTTTGTGGGAAACATTTTCATTTGAGCTCTTTCGGGACTGGGTGTGCTGGACCAAAAGAAGCAGCTGGGGTGTGAGGAAAAAAAGTTTGTATGTTAATACCAGAAAATTCATCATCATCATCGTCTGCAGGCAAATTACAGGAGCTAAATGAGACTGCAGGGGTGTAATGACAGCCTCTGGGGCAATACGTCAAATCAGAAGACTTGTTTTCTCTTTTCAGGAGATTTGTCAGTCTGCCAACAGCAACAAGCATCGGCTGCCCCGTGTTTGTTAGGATCTTCCTCTGTTACATTAATTTGTGATGTACAAACACTTCACACTGAAAATCCAAGAAAAAACAATCACTACTTTTGTTTTTGTTTTTTTACTTTACAGTTTGGAGTCACCAGTTACATTACTGTCCAAATAAACTACAACGACTACCCAATAGAAACGCAGAATAAAGCTCAAAAATACTTTTTGAAGCAGCTCGTTGAACTCGCTTTGCGCCTGCGAGGCTATTGCAGCTTTTTGTTGCTCTTTACTCGTCTAATAGACAAACATTTCAAGAGAATTTTTGTACTTTTTAAAGAGCAAAACGTCTGACAAAATCTCTCCTTTTACCGGCACTCATCTCATGGCAACTGTCATATCATCACAAGTAGTTTATGCGCTATTCACTGCTGATTGTAGGATTCACACATTTTAAGCCACATCATGCAAACATAACCAAATGACATCAATAACAAACGTCTATACTGTTGTATCAGAGAGAGAATGAAGTGTGTGTAAAGAAACTGGATGGATGGATATGAATGAAGTGTCACTTTCACTGCGAGACGTCCTGAACGTCACCCTGAACAGTCTCATCTGAACAGGTTTCTTCTAGAAATCCAAATAAAGAACCAACGCGGCTACTTGTTTGTCAGTGCATGTCCTTAAAAAAAAAAAAAAGAGTGGGATAAATGACAAATGACAGCAAAGCACAAACTCTTCGTGCACACACGAACATAAAAAGCACAGATGGATGCACAGTAAAGATGAAGAGAGTCAATCTGATGCATATTCACATTCTTTAATCCAGGTTCTTTCTGATCAGGCTGCACGTGGAGGAAATGAGCCTGTAGAAGAATGTAAGAAGCAAAAAGGATTGTAATGACAGTACGATTACAGTACATGGTGATGGATGCATATCAAAATTTGGTTGCAGTTTTCTTTTTTTTTTTTTTTTGCTTTCAAAGAACCTACTTAATCCTACCAAGTCAGCCTAGTCTTGGGGACGGCTAAGCACACTGATCAATCTGTTTTCATGTTTTTTGAGCAAAATGCACTGTAGGATTTGTATTAAAATACATGAACACAGTTATTTAATGTGTGTCACAGAGGGAGCTAAAACACACGTCTGAAAAACAAAATATTTATTTGAAGGATTTCTTTTAAATAAGTGAGGCTCCTGGTGAAGCCTATTGTAGGTTTATTCATTTCATATCGTTATATTTGTCATTTCCATTTAGAGCAGATTCAGTGAATAACAAATGACATTATCATAATCAACACCGTGTGCCTCCCCTCTTTGATTACAGCACATAACTTTAACAGAAAGCATTAACCTGCATTTTAAAGCTAAAAATGTTGTACATACAAAATATGAAGTTAGAAGAAAAAGTCTGTCTGCATGAGGAGACAAAACCTTTCAGAAGCTACCCGATAATAAACCCATCATACTGTAAATCCTGAAGGCACCTTAGAGAAAGATATATCCCTGTGCTCGAGTGGCTAAAGAGGTTTGGGGTTAAAAAGAGAGAAGGGAGAAGCATTTTTACCTCTAAACCACGGCATGGAAACACTATATCGACACAGGAAAGGCTACAAAGATTGAGTTTTTTCATTGCATAAACTATTCTGTTACTGATTGTCTACAAGCTTTAAAGACAGAATGCAGATCTGTAAAATGACAAGATTTGACTCAATTTCATTTGAAATACGGAAACATATCGAAGTGCTCTATGCCTCTCCCCCTGTGCAAACTTTGCGCACAGCACTTCACCATCTGCATCATACTGCCTCTCTGCAACAGGGTATATTTATATAAGAAAACATGCATGGGGACACTCTCTCCTGATCATGCAGATATTGTTTTTGAATTTAAGCAGTAGGAGGTTAAAAAGACAACACAAAAAATATACAAAACAAACAGAGAGACAGGTTGAATCATGAGTAAAAACAGTGTCCAACAAGCTCTGTCCTGCTTCGGCAAAAACAATCCCCCCTGACATGCTGGTGGAGGAGCTCATCTTCCCCTCCTTCCTTTGTCTCCTCGCCCCATTTCAACTCATCCCAAACTACCAGCCCAGTCTGTAAAAGTGATCCTCTCTGGTGCATCATCATTATCATCAAGTCTCCCTCCTCCTCCTCCTCCCCCTTTCATCCCATTTTATGTCTTCCTTCTCAGGCGGACCGGGCTTGCTCCCCCTGCAGGCGAGAGGTTGGAATGACGCTGTATTCCTAACCAGATAAGGGGGAGATGGTGCCTCTGGTTCCACCAAAGGGGGTTAAAATTGGAAAGTCGCTGGGATTGGTTAGACAGGTTAAGTGGCGCAGGTGCGGGGATCACACCCTGCTGGTTGGGTGGCAGCGGTAGGTGCAGTTGGACAGATGGTCAGCTCCGCCTTGGACGTTCTGGGAGCACCCTCCCTCACAACACGCCTCTGGGAGACAAAATGGACATACTATCATTACTTTAGAACAGAGATATTATAATATTCTATTCACATACTATCTACTTAAGTAACTACGTGTGTGTGTACCTCCATCTTCCAGGTGAGTTTGGCATGGACTGGGCAGAGTGGGGTTGGGGCCCTCGCTACTGGTGCCCAGCTGGAGACGCCTCATGTGACGAACCACTGCTGTGGCGTTGAATGCTTGCTGCAAAGGAAAAGAAACGAATCCAATACAGCCCAGAAACCTGCAGCATCTCAATCATCTGAAACTGAAAGCTGACAGGGACTCGGAGAGCAGCCCAGTGCAGCTGCTCCAGACATTTTTTGCTATGTAGCCATCCCTACATCTCTGTGAGTTGAGAGCAGTTCATTATAAGACTGGTTTTGTTTTAGTTGTTTTAGCCCCCCAAAGAATTAAACTGTACAGTATTTGGCGAAAGAAAAGAGCAAAGATAAAAGAAAGGATTTAGGATTTAGTGTAGCACAATTTCACCATCATTTTGTGACCCCATGTATTTATCTGACAACCCTCAAGGGGGTCACCCAGGTTGACAATCACTGGCAGATTTGCGGCCGTCCCCAAGTCTTTAATGCTTCTTACAATTCAACATCCATCCCCAGAAGTTAAAATTAAATACGTCTGTACTGGAATGAGTCCCGAGGTTCAAACCAATCCAGACTTTTAATGAAGCTACTCTTTATTCTCTCCATGTGCCCCAAAGGGGAAATATGCATAAATCATGCATATAAGAAAATCAAAGTGCATCCAAGATAAACTGGAAATCTTACTTACCTTCCACTTGCTTTTAGCAAAATTCTTCTTTATCTGAGCACTGACAGACTCATGGATGTTCTTATCCAGAGCGGTATCCCCCGCAATCCTGGCAAACAGATGGGCAAGGAGACATTAGTGTGTGTCACATGTGTAGTCACTGTATTAATAAGAATTAATCATCAGAGAATAATCAGAGAACAAAAATCTTGTGTGCAGTGTGAGTGCATCATGAAAGACAAGAATGGGACCGGTACCAGGGGTGCTGCAGAGCCTGATCACAGGTGTAACGTACGTGGGGATCTTTCTCCATCAGGTGGACTATGAAGTCTTTAGCTAGTGAAAAAGAAAGGTGAGACAAGTAATATTGATAAACTCAATTTATTGATGAATGTGTTACGTGTTTAAAATTGGATACACTTTAATGTAACTATTCGTCAGTATCTAACTGCTGTAAACAAGAGAAAACAAATCTCTAGGTAATTCCCGCATGACAGAGAATTGGCTGCTGCATCAGTTGTATAATTTGTTCTAGAAGTTGGAGATCGAGAGCAGAAAAATAGTAGAGACCCAATCCAAGAGCCAGGACTGGGAAGAACATCAACATGGGATCATTGCTTTGGCTCGTGGGCTCAACAGCTGCAATGTGGAAGGTAGGGATCGGAAAAATTATTTAGTGGCTTAGAAAATCCAGACATCATTTTCTCTGTATAAGAAAGAGCTTTACTGGCTTTGGAAACAAACTCTTGCTTAAAAGTGTCTCTGTTGTACACAGGACTTGCTAAAGGTGAGAAGTGTCAGGTGTGTGAGTGGATGTTAACAAGCCCCAGCTGAATACTTCAGGTTGGGGAGTTTTTGCTGTAAGATCAGATCTGTGTGTAGCAAAGAGGAAAACTTGATTGTTACATGTACCAGAACCGTTGAGAACTGGTTCCAATTCGTCTGATCCATTGGAATCGTTTCAGAGCAATTTCACAGCTTTAACCATTGTTTTTCCTCTAGATTGGCTCTGACTCTGTGTTATATCTACATCAATGTCATGCTGAGAGGACTGGAGAAAAACAGCTTGTTGTACCTGAATCAGAGATATCGTCCCAGTAAGGAGAATCAAACTCATATTCTGCCTTCAGGATCTGTTCAAACAGTTTGGCGTCATTCTCGTCATAGAACGGAGGGTAACCACACAACCTGAGAAACACAGGAGAGCACATACGTCATTGCTAATCTGAGATGTGCGGGAACTTTTCAACTAGGAGTTGCATGCTAGGAGATTTAAAGAACAATGAATAAATCTGTGTGGAAATAAATGTATCCCTCCTGTGTTTGGTTATTTCCATGTCTTAGAAGGTGTACTTACAGAATGTAGGCTATTACGCCAATAGACCAGCAGTCCACGGCTTTACTGTAGGGTTTCTGAGCCAATACTTCAGGGGCTGAAAGAACAAAACATGGTAATCCGAGTGTGTAAGGAAAGATAGATATTTAAGTTTGACACATATTCAGCACTATTAGTATGTTAACCATGAAAAAAAGTTGCTCATTTTATAGGAAAGCACTTCAGGCAAACTAACTTTGTCTAAAATGGGCTCAAATTACTCACAACTTAAACATTGTTGTTAGCCAAAGATTAGCTGTTGACACTGCGCGCATATCACATCTACAGTATTCTCTTCCATTTTAAGGATTTATCAGAAGCTGATTTATCTAATCTAAGACAGTATCTGGCGTCCTTACCAACATATCCCGGTGTTCCACATGCCGTTGACATCACGCTACCGGAGCCCTCAATTTTTGACAGCCCAAAGTCACTGATCATGATCTTGGAGTCTTCATCCATGCTGTAATAGAGCAGATTCTCTGGCTGTGGTGGGGAGAGACAGAGCCAATAATAGAAATGTTAATTAAATACTATCATGCACCTCCATCTCCACGTGTTAAGAGCAAAGCCACTAAAATGGAAATTACAGATACTTTCAAAACATTTTTACTTGGTTTGTATTTGTGAGTCAGTAAATGGATGACACAGTGCTGACCATCAGACTCTGACCCTGAACTAACCTTGAGGTCACGGTGCACAATGCCCATGTCATGGAGGTATTTGACGGCATCCAGAATCTGCTGAATGAGTTTACTGGCGTCCTTCTCTGTGTAGAAGCCCTTCTCTATGATACGATCGAAGAGTTCCCCGCCAGAGACCCTGCAAAGAAAATAATAATTTATGAAAGATGCACATAAACAATTTTTTCAAGCAAAAAAGTCAGACATTTGCCAGTTTTAGCTTCCTTAATGAAAGGATTTGCTGCTTTTCTTCGTCAATAATGACAGTAAATGAAGAGGCTTTGGGTTTTGGACTATTAGTTAGACGAAAGAAACTATTTCAAGGTGTCACTTTGAGCTCTAGGAAATTGTGAGCATTTTTCACTTTTTTTCTTATTATTTTATTTCTTTTACATTTTACAGATTAATTAATAATGATGAATCCTGAAAATATACTGCAGATTAATTCATAATGAAAGTGATTGTTAGTTGCAAGCCAACATTAAAGAGATGTGAAGCTTGGGTTGAAAATTGTAGAAATAATAAAGTCAGCTGATTGCTGAGACAATTTTACATGTTGATGGTTGCAACAGAGAAATAGTATGAAAGAGACAAACTGCCAGAGATTGAGAAAGTAAAGGCAGGAGGGAAAGATTAAATGGGGACTTTCTACTACCTCATTAATCTGAACAAGAAGCAAACTTGTTTATTTGTTTTGTTAGTTGTAAATAACTGCAATAACTGTAATAGTCTACATGATATATGTCTCTTACAAACACATTTATGAAGATAGAAACACGAAAGCATGTCATTGAGGGAGTCTTACTGTCTGATGTGACTGTTATTAGATGTAGAAACCACTAGATGGAGACTTGCTCTTACAATATTAATATGTGCACTAACACTCACACACAACTTTGGAAGGGAAGCTGGAAAGATTTAGAAGACAAACAGGTGTGTTCATGGGTTTTTAAAGGAGAGCTGACCTGTGATAACCACTGTGTCACCTTGCCGGCCAGATACTTTCAGTTCCTTCATGATATATTACCACTTTTACAACTCCTTGCAACTCTTCCTTGACGTTGTTGGGTCAAATTAAAGATAAAGATTGAATAAGTGGATCCATTACTGTGGTGAAGCCCTGGACGTTACATCTAAGAGTCATGAATCAGAGGGAATAAAAGACATTTTGCAAGGACCCCCACAATCAGTTTATGAGGGGACACAAACACATTGCAGAGGAATGACACATATTAGTCCGTCCCTTGATCTCAATGCACCCTTCCCTCTCTGCCGCTGTCTTTTATCTCTCTGATTTGCCGCTGACTGTGATAAATACATAAATAATTTATATTTTTTGGAGCCAGTTAATAGTGCTCCTGATCTTGATTTTCTTTTGCTCTCTCTCTCTCTCTCTCTCTCTCATTCGCTCTCTGACATTTCCGTAGTCGAGGTGGGCGGGAGGCTGACAGGTTGCAGGTGTGAGGGCGAACTCCCCACTGGTGTTCACGAGTGGGCAGAGGACTGTGTTTGCCTGCCTGCGTGTGTGCGTGCAGTTATGCATATGCGAGTGTGTTACGGAGTGCAATTAATGGCATGTGACATCCAGTGTGTGGGAGATAGCACAAGTAGGGAGCTTGAAACACACATCGCACGTAAAAAAACAAGTCACACAAACCCACACACGTGAATACTCACAGTTGCATGACAAGGTAGAGGTGTGATTTACTTTCAAAGATCTCTTCCAGAGACACAATGTTGGCATGTTTAATCCTGTGAGGAAGAAGAGAACAAGAATAAAGTGAGAGATTAATAATAATAATTATACTAGACATTTTTATTTAGCAAGTAGTCTTTCACATGACTTTTGTCTGCAGAAAGGGAAAAAAATCCCTGGTTGTCGAAGAATTTCTTTAAATGTTTCCCAACAGGTCGAGTTGGGACAGTCAGTGTATGTCCCCTCCACAGAGCTTCATCCAGCGGCCACATGTACTTCTTACTGACTGGAGACAAGGCTACACTGTGTAGTGGCGCATAGCTGCCCTAACTGGCTGAACTCTGCTTCCCCTTGAGACCCGTGGGTGTAGTGACAGGGGTGAGAAGCTGACCCACTACATCTAGATTCATATTGCACTTCTCTGTCTGACCAGTGTTTACAGCTATCATACCTTAAATACACCCACTGGCCACTTTATTGTGTACACCTGTACAATCTAATGCAATCCAGCACAAATGCACACCTTATGAAGTGAAAACTGGGTGTATGTCAAAATGTCACAAATACATACAATTTCTGTCTCTTTACTATTAAGTGTTATTTACTTACTTAGCATGACTGTGATGCATTATGAGCATCGTATTTGCATTTCAGTTGAAGCACTTCCTCAATTGTGCTTTAACAAGAGGAACCTATGTATTGTAAACTATGGTGACTTAAGTGTCTGTTTGCACCAAACTATATGTGGGAATATGATGTTGCTTTAAACCAATCTTATACTTTTAAACAATTTGAATATGTAACGGTAGTTTCACCTCCCATCGTGATAAATGTTGGTTGGGTTTTAAACTTTACTACAGTTTTTGTTTGGTCGTGGGTTGTATGCTGTTGGATTTTGAACCAGACCAACATGGCAACTCGTTTAGAAACTTTCTCTAATATTACAAATATAGCTCAGTGAAATGAGCTGTGAACTTGTGACTGGATTATTGAAGAAACATATTAAACCATAGGGTGTGGATACTTTCAACTTAAAAGGGGCTCTGTGCAGTTTACACTCAGTGTCTCCCACCAAAACAACAGCGTGTATCCTTGAGATCACATGTTGACTTTGTTTCCTCATGAAGTATTTACAAAGCCGATTTAAAATCATGCCTCATCTATGTTTGCCAGCATTCTTTCTCTTCACTGTGTCTGCTGGCATATTACCATCACCAACTGTGGATGAGTGAATAAGCATTTGAGCAATGACAGGATGTGAATCATGCATCTCGGCCCTGCATGCTGGCCTTATTTGCATGCGCAACACACATAGACCAATATGCAAATACTTGTGAACATATTGCTCCATAGCACTACTAACGATTTAAAGCTTCACTGGGAGCCTTTGACTGATTTCGTTTGTGTATTCTCTATAGGTAAGTAGTTCCTGGACATTGACTGCCAGTTTGAGGGTTATTGAGTTGAACTGAAGACAGGAAGACAAGGACAACACAAAGCCATGTGTCTGAGCTGTGTAGCCGATGTAACTGTGTATGCGTCAGCCTGAGCTCATTCTGGATTACAGCAGTGACTCTGATCCAGATTGTAACAATGCTTGGACATCTTCATTCATCTGCTTAGCTCAGTGAGGAAGGAGAAATGGACCCAGTGAAGGATGAATGATGGATTAAACCTGCTCAGTGAGCACACACGTGTGAACCCGTGTGAGCGTGCACTTTCTCACACCATAAGAGAAGGTCAGATACATGCACTGAGACAGTGGGGACTTTAACTTGGATTTCTGTGCAGGTGTGTTTTCTGTTTGTGTGGGTGATGACCCAGAAGGTCAACACTGGTCAGGGTGATTGTCAGAGAGCTGAAATGTCTACTGAAGGCTGGTGAGTCATCCGCTGACCTCTGTCAGTACCAATGTGGTCTCACAGGGCATCAGAATACAGAAGTCAGCAAATTACAAAATAGAGCTGCATGCTCTGCAGCCAGTATCCAATACATCAGACATCGGGGTGAAAGTGACAGACATACTGAATCTTAGAGCTTCCCAACAATTAATTACAAAATCGATGTTTATTGAGGAAACTTTTGTTGGATAAATGCCTTCTCTGAATTGTTAACAGCTGTGAGTGAAGCACAGCTTCCGGTCCTCTGGCATCACTCCTATTATTCTTTAAGCTTTCTGCACATTAACTTTGTGATTTATTTGTCCTTCTCACAGCTTTGACACAATTTATCAATTTTCTCCAGAGCAATGAGTGGGCTGGCCCTGAAGGAATGGATGCTTCTCACAATATTTCTGGGACCATAAAAGTTTCTGTGGTGGGACAAATTATATAGATAAATAGTCTTATCCATTCCTTTTCTTGTATTTCCTCTTGAATCTCAAGAGGGTTTCATTCATTACAGAGAAGACAATCAGATTTCTCCTACCGTTAGAGCTGACTTTCTGGCAACTTACTTACGTGCTTATAAATGTAGCCATTCATAACACAGGTTAAGATTTGGGTATTAAGGAAAGAAAGCCCTGTGTCCCATAACTTTTAGTTCTATATTTGGATTTTAGCATTAATGACAGAGCCACGTGACAGTACTGGCTCAAACACATGTTTCAGAGATATTATAGACATGTTAATGAACGTTCTCTGATTTTCAGAGCCTCCGCAGCAACTTCACAACTATTCCTCTGATTGGCATGGTGACAAGTGACTTAGCAGAGTGTGATTAGTCACTGTATTTGCACGTCTGCGTTTGGGGTAAATATTTGGTCTGGATAAAATGGAGGAGAAGGAACAGCCAGCTACACAATGTGATATCATGACTATGTTAGTGGTACATCAAACTCCCATTAGTAGTTAATGTTGTTACTGTTAATTGTTAATACATTAACTGTTACAAGTGATTTACTTAGGCCAGAATAACCAACAATAAATTTACAGTAATCATTAAAGAAAAGTCAAAATGACATGTTGGCTCTGGCATCACAGGAAGACGCAAATACAAAGTCCTTTCAGCGTGACTTACTCCTGTGGTCAAAAACAAGACCCATTTATGTGGGAAAAGATCAAAAAACGGCAGGCAGTGAGTTTCATAGTACATCTGTCACACTCAGGGAATAAAGAATTGGACCCAAATGCTTACAGAAGAAAGCGGCAGAATGAATTCAGTGATTCATTGATGCAATAACTCACAGCCAGACACTGGCAGGCAGGTACAGGTCCAGCTAAACGTGCAAACAATAGATGCTCAAAAAACAAAAGCACAAAGCAAGAAGCCAACAAAGCAACAACCACGAACTGGCGGCGAAACATAGAATCTGGGCCGGTGTGTGAATGAGTGACTGATGAGGGTAATGAGATTCAGGTGTGCAGAGATAAGCAGGGAAGCTCAGGTGAGGGGAACGAGGCGATTGGAGGGCAGATGGGCGTGGCAGGATCAGGAATAACAACATCATGGACACAACAGTTGGACTTTACATTTACACAGGTAACATGATCAAATTTGTGTCATTAATACTTCTGACCCCTTTCACACTAGAGAAAAAACACTAACACCGATTAACATCTGGCTGTTGTCTTTTGCTGATATGAATACCATGGGCAACTCTCGACAGCGTTGAGAAGGAAGTGAGATATCTCACTCCTTGAATTGTATTAAGACTTCTTCAGTCGGGAATACGATGCCCTGCTTTTTATTGTTTCTTGTTTTGGGACATGTTTGGGAAAAATGTGACATATCAGAAAAAAGACAGAAGCACAAATTCAGGTATTGGCAACGGAAAACGAGTCAGCTGGCTATTTTTAGTATGTTCACCAGTGTCTGAAGATCCTTAAAAGGGGTGTCAGTTTGGTCTGGCTGTTGTGTTCAAACATCTGGCTGTGATTACATCTTTATCTTGGTTGAATAATTCAAAGGGAGGAAACGTGGATGACCTCCACCGCAGGAATCAAAGGAACCGCAAATGCTGAGATATTGCACTATTTCTGCTAAAAATTGCACCCATTCAGCTCAGCAGATTATATCTGTTTAACTCCTAAATGTTACCAGTAATGAGGCAGGGAAGAGCACTGAGACTGAATCTAAACAATATCATTACAAACTGTAAAACCAACAGTGATCTGACAGACTGCAGAGCTGAGGGGAGCTGCAGAGTCCCTGTGGGTTCATCACTATGAGTCACCCATTTCCCATTGCATGAAGACATTCTTTCTATTGTCAATAAAAAAAATATTGTTTAGTTCAGCTGGGAATGTGCAGTTTACCTTTTTGTGTGAGAGTGTCAGAACCCTTCCCTGAGCTCTGTGTACCGAGGGGGAGTTGAGGATGACGAGTCAAAATGAGTAATGACACCTTCACATGACTCTACGCAAACTTCAGACAGAGCAGGCGAATCATGATTTTCAGGCCAAGTTTAATCAGTTTACCTTTTTTATCAAATTTGCAACCAATCAGCTAACTATCACCCCACCACTCTCATTCCACCATCCTCACCTCAGGAGGGATCATAGCTGTATATTGGCTGGAGTTGTGTCTCCTGTAACCCAGGCAACAAGAGCTCTAAAAATAACTTGGGACCCAATGTAGATCAGCCATTTTCACCATGGCTTGTAATTCCCCACATCTAAAGAGAAGTACGTTTGAAGCGCTCCACAATTACAGCCAGTCTTATTGTCCCTTACCTTTGTCTTTACTTGATAAAATGTGTATGTGTGTGTCTTGACTCCGTATTACAGGCATAACCACTTATATTTGCAATTCAAGTCCAGAAATGAAGGTTAAGGTAAATTTGATGTATTTCGTTTAGGCCAGGTCACAGATCAGTATGTGTAACACTGTGATCAAGATATAATTCGACTGTATAGTAATATAAATTGACTGATGTAGATATTGTTTTTACTGTTCTGTTTGCTTAAGTTTAGGGGTCCGTGTATACTTCCAATAGAATGTGTGGTTTATCCAGATTGACCAGAAATACATCAGATATTTCATCCCCACGTCAAATTATATTCGACTCTATTGAATTGCACCTGGGCTAATAAAAGCAACACTAACTAGATGCCTACCTGCCAACAGAAGTAAGTGAGAAAATGTATTTTCTTTCCACTATTTTGGATGAACTGGCCCTTTAACTCTCCTATTGGGAAAGTGTTCAACCATAATTGATCATGTTACTACAGCACAGACCATACATGACATCTATATGATATCCAGTAATGTGACACAACTTACATGATGCAGTAATGGAGATACAGCGATGAAAAATTAAGCATCGTAAACCTTGTGGCTAGTATTTCAGATGCAGGCATTTGTAACACAAGCATTCAAAGGGTTTTTTTCCTCACAGTACAGTTATTTTGTTAAGCATCATGTTTTCTACTTCATACATAAATATGTGGTTTATAAATGTTATTTTCTCAAATCACAGAGGTCTACTTACTTGTGCAGGACTGCGATCTCATTCTCAATGCTGTTTTCCTTTCCCTCTAATGCCTTCTTGGGGATACACTTGATAGCCACCAACTTCTGGGTCCTCTTCTCCTCAGCCAGGACCACCTCAGAGAAAGCTCCCCTGAAACACAAACACGCAGGTCAGACCGTTCGACCTCGGTACATCTATCTTCGAGTGTTGAGGCAGAGCTGTGTGACAGTCTGGAAAGAAAAAAGGAAAAAAAAAAAAAAACTCCTACTCTAAATTAGTCCAAACTTTTGTGATAACTTGGCAGCATGCAACTAAGTGCTGGTAGAAATTGTAGCCTGCTGATGCCAGGTTGTGTTTATTTTAAACTTCAGCCTCCTCCTGAAGTCTTTGGGGCTGTTGCTGCTGAGTCATGCTTTGGAGAGGGAACAACGTAGTGGGATGATTTGATAGCGTAGATATAAAATGCTGAGGTTCTTCTTTGTGATGATTTTTGCCAAAACTCTTTTCTTTCTTTCAACATTTTTCACTGATATGACAGTTAAAAAACTGTTTTGACAGATTTTCACAAAATTCAATCACTTGTATGTGTGTGTGTGTGTGTTTGAGCCAGTGTAATTCAGTAGTTTACATGAAGGTATATATGTAAGTAGATAATACAGTTCACCATAGCTAGGTTCATAAACATAATAAACATTAAAACAACAGAGCAGCTTACTCCATGTATTATTCAAATTTAGCACATAACACTGAACAGTGAGCGGTTTTATGCTAGATTGTGACAAGCTGAGGTATGCACAGCTACAACATGGACTGGCTTTGACACCTTCTTCAATAAACAGCCACATTTCTTTCTCTTTTGCTCTCTTTGTGTCTCCTTGCCAACAAAATCAATACTGGAAAACAAGCAGCAAAAAAAGCTCAAAGTCGCATTAAAAAATGTTTAGCATTTTCCCATGACCCGTTTAACAGCAGAGGCAGACATTTCTTATGACCTCTGGCATTTTGGCTGTGCGCCAGAGATTTTCTGACTGAGATCCAGAAAGCTGCAGAAAAACAATATGGAACCCTGACCCACAATTTTCAAGTGACAACTGCACAAGGAGTGGAGCGGGAAGGAAAGGAACCGTTGAACATGAATACTGGTTTAGTCGAGTGTGAGCAAAGTGTGACAGAAATGCTGGGGGAAAAGCAGCATAGGAGCCTACATTATACCTAGGCTACAGATGATTTATGGTTAATAAGGTCACAAGGAGGAGCTTTCACACACTGTGATCTGCTTTCTCTATTTTAATTCATACAGTTTTAGTCGTAGACCTCCTTGAGGCATAAAGGGCAAATAGAGAAGGAAGAAACACTCAGGTGTATATAAAGGCATTCCAGTAGCTAGTCGCAACGCAAAACATCTGTGCATCCTGTAAATTTATGCTGTGTCTACGTCACAGGGGACAGATTGTAGAGATTGTGGCAATTACCATGTTTACTCATCAGTGCACTTCACCAGACAATTCAAAACAGTCGTGTGATTGCAGAGCTGGACACGCACAGGTTAAAAAAAAAAAAAAAGGTATCTGTATTTGTTCTGGCTTTCTGTATTATTAAGTGCCAACTTGGATGTTAATGTAAATGCTATTTGCAAACTGAACACTGGTAGTTAACGTTATTAAGAAAAAGCATGACAAACTTACACTGTCCCAGCCAGGAAAGCTGTTCTTTAAGTAACACACAACTGCAATGTTTCACACAAACCATTAAAAGCTCCAACTTATGTTCATGGTTCACCTCATCTGAAGAAAACAAAAGTGCTGGATAAGTGTGGTTCAATTTTCTTATCAGATTTCACTCATACTTCCTCTGATGTTCTGATGTTCCCAAGCACCCATTGACTCAACTTCAACTTGTGGTGAACAAATGCATGTTTATTTTGGAACAGCCCAGCATCTATTCAGTACATTAACAATGCTGCCAGTATTGCTTGCTGTGTCCACATGATGAAGCACGTCTCTGCCCCTCCAAAACATGTGGTTCTATGGTTAAAGCTGCAACATGGACACTGATCATGTCATCTGAATTTCTGCATCACTGTTGGAAAGCATACAAAGACACAAAGATGAGACTTATAAAAACTATAAAATATTTACAAGGGAACTTTTTAAAGGTTTGGAAACATGTGAAATACATGTATGTCAATTATACCAGCCAAGGGTGTGTGAATGTGTACCATATATTTGGTGTGTGCATATGTGTGTTTGTGTGTGTGTGTGTGTGTGTGTGTGTGCGCACGTGGGGTGGGGGTGTCAGCTGTCAGTCCTTGCCAAACAGTGTCTCATTGGCCACATATAGCTGCATGTGTGGGCAGAGAGGAACCACAACTTTCCAGTCACTAGATTCATAAACACTTTATCAGCATTACCAAAACAAGAAAGATCTGGTTACATGCCAATGTGACCAGAAAAGAAAGTGTGTAACTCCAGACCACAGCCCCTCTATTTTGTTTTCTCCACAGCTACAATATGTGAACCTCAACAATGAAGATTACTGATGTCTTGATCCACAGTGTGTTTGACTACATATATGTAGATCATAGTTGACAACGGTGTTACTGTTGCTTACAATTGTAATGGCTACTGCATTTATTTATAGAAAGCAGCCTTTCTAATTAAAACAATATCATTGAGATGGGATTCTTGCAAATGTCTCACTCTATCAGGGATCCCCAATCCCAAGATTGAGAAACTCAAGCCAAGTCTGAAAGGTGTCAAAGGAAAGCATGTACAAAAATAATACAGCAAAAGGGACAGTTAAGTTAAATAAGGAGCAGATGCTACTAGCTTACTTACACAATAGTGTTAAAAAAAGTATATTTATTCCCTGTCAGATTTTATCAACACAACCTCAAAGCACAGAACACCTAATCCATTTACAGATCAAAGTGACCATTATCCTGACAACGAGGCCTTGCGGACACATCTCAAAAGAAAGTAAAACTGCCACAGAAAGGCCATTAGCTTTGGCAGAAATCCAGCTATGTGGAGGAGGTCGTCAGAGCTGCAAATTCCTTTGTAGCATCTGGAGGATTTAGTTGACATTCTCCATGCACCCACCACTGACAGACCGAGGGGCTCTGGGGAAGTGTCATACAGTGGCTCACACAAACATTGGGAAAATCTGAGAACACTAATAGGTCTTTGACTATGGAGAGTCCCATTGTCAGTCTGTTATTTTGAACCACTTCTTTGTCTTGTGAAATAATGACATAATGCTGGGAATTATACAGATTTCTAATTGTTTAAGATGGTTTGATGTCAACATTTATAAGTGGTATTATAAATAATTTAACTGGTTGCACTTCTGGCTCCTAATTGCTTTCACTTGCAAAGTAAGTGAAACAACAATCCTAGTTCAGCTGGACTGTACATAATGGCTGTGAAAAATCAATTGTCAGAAGCAGAAGCTATTTATCCCCGACTTCCTGTCAGCAAATGGCACCACACATTGTTTACATGAAGTCCCAGGAGATACTTCCGTCTTTCTGAATTTCAGTAAACTGTGGGGACACATTTTCATGGTGCCAGGCAACAATCTCTAACACAACAGCTTTTAAAACAACAGATTCCACATATTGTGGACTATGCAACAGTTCCATAAAACAAGGCTTTTTACCAATTACACTGTTTATTCTGGGCGCGATAGCAATTATCATAACTCTATTAGCTGGCTATTGTCGGCTTAGTTATACTGCCAAAATGTTTTTCCCACCTTAACACTCAGTGTTGTGTTACCAAAATGATAAACTCTGAGATTAGGTGGATTTTCACTTGCACTGATGAAGAAAGGGAGATGCTACCTTATATAAAACCTGTCTTTCAACAGCTACATCAGCCACTTCATTTCAACTACAGGGATGGAACAGAAGAAGAACAAGTCTTTTGAGAGGCTGTGGGACAGATGTCACACTAAGCTTAGTTGATTACTTGACATCTCTTCAAAATGTTCACCCTCAAAGCACAGCATTGGCTCTAAAATGAGAAAGAGAGGCAAAATACCTTGAAGTGGAGAAAAAAACAAGCTAAAGTCTGCTTGCTGCTGACACAGCACAGACTCAAGAAATAAGAAGAGCATAATTGTGCTGAATATTTGATGGGTGCCGAGCAGTGTAGTGAGTTTGCGGAGAGCTTAATCCTTGCAAAGGTTTCGGCTGGATTATAAGGTAAACAACCATGTTTACTGAGCTGTTCCTGTTCTTAACAGGACATTCTTATCACCACCGTGGGAGTGTCCAGGAAGAGGATACACACACACACACACACACACACACACACACACACACACACACACACACACACACACACACACATACATACACACACACACAGAGCTATTAGCCACTAAACCCTAAGACACGCTTACTGCCACTATCCAAACAGTCGGGCGTGTTCTCAGACATTCACTGAGCAAATACTTTACACAAGAGTTTAAATATAAACTGGCAGCATTACATTTAAATATGTGGCGCCCCACAGTAAATATTTACATGTCAATGAAACGACATATATTCCAATGATTGACATCGTCCTATAGTGCACAAATCCTGTATCCAAATAGTGGATAACAGGCAGCCTTTCTACTTTCACTGCTGAAGAAGTTCAAATATTAGCATAGTTCTTCCACTCAGTTAACCTCTTTATTACATCACTCTTTTCTGTCTCTAAGAAAGCTGCTTGCTTAAAATATAGACTCTGCGTTGCTTAGTTTCCGTTGTCGCTACAAGCAACCTTTCCGTGTGCGTATCCCGTGATGCCTCACTCAGTGCATCAAAGCAATTCAAAACCAAGGAATTATGATCTCAAATGCCATCATGCATTCATGTGTGCTCACTCCCATATAACATACAGGCAGGAGCAAACATGAGAAACAAGAGGCTGTAGTCACATCCACAAAGATTAAAGCAGACGAGCTCTAATGATTTAAACTGACAACTTAAAAGACCATAAATCTACTGATAAATATTAGTGACACGCTTTTACATGCAATCATCACAAGACAAACTCAATCTGCACGAGATGGGCAGGGCCCGCTCTCTATTTGCTATTAATGCCATTTTTCAACAGCTCAGTATCCTTTCCCTACATGTTTTAATATCAGTCTTTGTTCCGATAGTAAGACAAACAAGGATCCCCCTCTTGTATGCTGTGGTGTTTTGTGAAAAGACATCCTCCTTGACTGTAAGCCATGTATTTCTTTCCTGTAAATCCCATGTTTCTCTTGTGCCATCTGTCCTGCTGGGAAGTTGGTCAAGAAAGTATATAAGCAGATGACAAAACGGTAACTGTGGAAAGGTCAGAGAGAAATGGAGAAGGACCATCTGGTCCAATCAGAGCTGAGAGGTACCCAACTGTGATACTGGCCGTGAAACATAAAAAGACCATCTTTACTCTGTGGGAGATCTAAAAAACCAAACCGCAATCGCTCACTTTATCTGTTAACTAGCACAATGCAGACTAGTGTAAGCAAACACTATGAGTTATATTTAGAGCTCCAATTAAATACATAGAGCAATTTTAGCAATAGTAGACATATTTTTCCCAAATATTGAAGGGAAATGTATAATTGTGAGACCATAATAACCCTGTTTGGATCCCTTGGTAAAGAGGTAAGACCTTAAAGCTGCTATTATCATTACTTTTAGATTCACAATGGATCAAATCACTGTATGGCACATAACAGTATTGATAACATTTTTCAGCTCATTGTTTTGGTTTTATGGCCAGTAGAGCTGTAAATGATTAACTGATTAATTAACAAAAAGAAAATACACAGTTTGGACAAGTGGAATTTGAAGATGTCACTTTAGGCTCTGGACAATTGTGATGAGCATTTGTCCCAATTTTTAGACGTTTTAGAAAAAGAGGATTACAGTAATAAACTGATCCTGAAAACAACTGGCAGATTAATCGATAATGAAAATCATTGCTGCAGCCCTAATGGCAAAAACATTACTTTTTTGGTTTACGCTCATGACTTTAATCAGCACTGTTCTGAATGCTCCAGGAAGCTGTTTCTGTAGAAAAGCTCCAAAACTCCCTGATATAATCCTTATGTAAAAAATACAGCTAGTCAAACAGTTGTTGTAGGCCAGTAACAAATGAAAAAGACAGTATGTCAGTGTTCCTTTAAGTTATCTACAGAACAACATGCTGATGATTATATGCTTAAATCCTGGGTTTTCCTCTGAGTAAAGCCACATATCTGCAATAATAAACTTCCCCACACTGTTGATAACTGAAAATGTTCCATGATGGATGCATGAATTATTGTACCACAACTAGCGACTGTAATAAAAAAGGGATTAATTGAGATGATAAAAAATGTAATCTGGTATCATCAAGTTTAGTTCAGCCTCATCGTAATAACTCCTTAATATGAGTGTTGGTCATGGTGCTGGTATGTTGGACTTGCTGCCAGTAACTTCCCTGTCCCTCAGCTGAAGACCTCTGTGAACTAAACACTCACAGATGGGAAATGACCATATTAAGAAATAGGAGAGACATAAAACATGCATGAACAGGTGTAAAGTGATTAATCAAATAGCTTAAGACAAATGTTGTCACTTGTATGCTTGTATACTGTGTCAGATTCAGTGAGGAGTATGATGATGGTAAAGTAGACAGTTATACTGCATTTGCACTATACATTCCACGCAGTTTTATATTTTATTTCCACATTGCTCAGGATAGTTCACAGAACTTGTGGTGAACAGTTTGAGTAGCAACCATTTCTTAAGGAGAAATACACCCTGACACAAGGAGAAAAACCTACTCTCCATCACTGCACAGGTTCTTAGCCAGGTTTAGCTTATTTTGGTTCTACAGTCTGTGCATTTATGAGTTCAGTACACTAATAGATCCCATTATCTTCCTGCCACCAAACACAGACCTACTTAGCAAGTCGCTGCTGAAGAATGTCAAACATCTAACCAGCTAAACACAAATATTTGGCTCAAGAGTTGGTGGAGACACAAATGCAATCAAAAACAGAGCTAATGTTGGACCTTAAAGGCCCCAGGTGGCCAGAAACATGAATTCAATGGATTCAATGGAAGGACTGCGGTGCTCTGGACGTAGGCAATTGTGCGCTTACACTTTATCCATTTTGTGCACCAAAACTCAACTAATACAACTTTGTCAGAGAATAATAGATCTAACTTTCCACTGTCTGCTTACTGAGAGGAATAGCTCTGAAACACACACGCAAAAAAACAGTATCCTTAACCAAATCAAATACTGGATTGTGATTAAGCTGCAAATCAAAGTACACATTTCCCTGAGGATCCTTGAGCAGGCGATAAAAAGCAAAAGTCTTCTCATGCCAGTATGCTGATATGTGGACAGCTTGTCAGCACTGGGGGAATATGGGCGATAAGGGATTATAACAATAGAGAAAGACTGTGGGAAGATGTACATGACAAGCCTCTGAGTGTACTTAAAATTGTTCGGGGGATATATCGCTGTGAGCAGATGGAGATGCTAGCAGAAGTGGGCCAGACAGTGGGCTTGTGTATGTGTATGTGTGTGTGTGTGTGTGTGTGTGTGTGTGTGTGTGTGTGTGTGTGTGTGTGTGTGTGTGTTTGCATGTGCCTGTGTGTGTATGTATTCCAGGAACAGCAGGCTATGCCATGCTGAGCTGTGCTGTGCTGAGATGCAGGCTTCTGTTCGAATTAGGTCAGGGCAGGGCTGAAGGGCTGAGGATGCCATAAGCAGGGGTGGATTTTCAGGACTGGGTCGGCCTTGGAAACAGTTCCATGTTGTCATTTTTCAAAATATTTGTTAAACTCTAATTGCTATGAATGCTAGGGGTGTTAAAATGAACTTAACTTAGTCTTCGAAGGGATCAGATGCTGACTTGATTTTTAATTTCTGTAATGTAGCTTAGGCTCAAATGAGACCACAAGGGAATCTGCACACTTTTTCAGCACAAATAATGTCCAAAGCCATTAATCTATAATAGGTACAAAGAGAGGTGATGAGACGGATGAATAATGGCAGGGGGGACAGAGTGACGTACCGCAATCCTCACTCATAACTCCTGTATGGTCTTATCAGTGGCTGAGACAGAATTACAAGGGCAGACACAGTAATATGTTGTCCTGTGCTTTAAGAAGCTGGTACAGGAGCAGAGTACTGCGTAATGAAGGAAGGACTTGGCTCTCTCTCATCCCACAGCTTAACACATTGTGACAATAGAAAAGCTGAGAGAAGCAAAACAAGCAGTAGTAAAACAAAAAAAGGGGGGAGGGAGTAATTCACTCTTCTTCCCTTGTGGAGATGCAGAGATCTGATCAGAGGAAGAGACAACCAAAATTATAATATAATAGACACAGAATGGGATAAATATGATAAGTAGTAATGATGGGGAGAGAGGGACAGAAAAAGAGAAGCGTAGAGAGAGACAGAGATGAAAAATAGATGAGGTGGGACAGCTCTCACGCTGGGAGACTCATCTGCTCCATAAAGGTGGTTGTTTCGTTTTGTCTGAACTACTTTGTTAATCATCATTTTGAATTCATTTGATTTTTACTCAGCATACAAACAGCGAATGATGAAAGAGCGACAAAAATAGCCCCCAAATCGTGGATCTGGGCTAAAATTGCCTCAAAGAACCAATTTCTGTGTCTACACCTCCTGGCTAAGTTTTAGAAGTACATGCTGACAGTGAAATATGGTGACTGAGGGATGGTTGGACATAGCTTGCTTTGCCTGCTTGCTATCTGGAAATCAGGAAGATAGAAATCACAGCAATTAAGCAAATTAAGCTGAACAATAGGGATTCAAAGTCGCTATCTAAAGGAATAGTACGGTTCATCTCATTGGTATCAGATATACAGTAATTGCTTATACTGTCACAGTGACTCAAATACTGTACACACATTTTCTCTAACAAGTCCCACAACACTGGGAGATTTGTAAGACTTATTTTTTCCACGGCCTCTACGAATAACAGTTCATGTCATAATTTAATTCAAGTGCATTTGACACTAAGGCAGAGTCAAAGCCTCAACTCTCTTCACACAACTCCACAAATGCATCTGCAAGCACAAGTGCACACACAAATGCACGCACACAGCAAAGAGTGTAGAGTAATCGAACCTTTTTCACTCAGAAGCAGAGAGCCCTCAGACAAAGTGGTAAATCAGTGTTAAAACCTGGGTAATGTAGCGGAGAGGCGCAAGTGTGAGGGAACAAGTGGAGCAAACGGTTCCTCTTTTGACTGCTAGACTGTGTTCCAGCCCAGAGTACAATATGTGTATCAGAAAATACAAATCCACGAGTAATCTGGGTACGAGATTTTAACAGGACAACGCCTAAACATATCTTAAGCATACTTGCCAGATGAAAATGGATGTTTAATTTTTGTGAGGAATGAGGAAAGTAAGAGTCTCAGTCAAAGTAGTGATGTGCAGAAATGACTGATTAACGTGTTAATGAGGGTTCTTCAGCATGTCAAATAAAAAATAACTGGCCATTGGCAAAAAGGCTGCCATGTGTTCACTGATAGATGTAGAATATGCAGAGAAAAATATACAGAACAACCTTCAGTCACAAACACATCTCCTCACGAACATACGCACACTCACAAAAACAACACTGCAGAAAAACTGTAACGAAAACAAGTGTTTTGTTATGAACCCTCTCTCTCTTGCACATGCTCCTCCCTTCCCAAATCAATTGCGGCCAGTAGCTGATCATACGACCGTTGAGAGCAGGGACTACTGGGTCACCGTTCCACATGAGCGACAGAAACAGGCAGGGGCCAATCCATCAGGCCTAATGATTTTTAGATGATTACACCACACTCCCCTACTCTTACCCTCTACTTCCTCCCTCCCATGCCCCATCCATGTGTACTGCAATGTATTTCGGGCTGAAAAGGCTGAGAAATTCCCCTCGCTGCTCTCGGCATGAGAACATGTCAGACAAGGCTCATCTGTGCAGTCTGTCATCATCAGTCGTAGTATAGCTGGCAGCTGAGTATTAGACAACAGAAATAAAACTGAGGTGCCCTTGGTTGATTCAATAATTTTTACATTACATCAGTGTTATCAGAATAATATTTATTCCATAGACCTCTGAGCTGGTAGAGCTGTGCAGCATGGAAAATGAAAGTGGTACAATGCTAAAAATAGTTCTGACATAATAGATTTACAGCATTTAAACAGAAAATATCAATATCAATTTTCAAAATACATGACCTATGAATCTATAACCAGCCAGCTCTGAATAATAACACACCGAACAGCATATGCTGAAGAGTGCCTTGTATGTCAATAGTTGAAATGGTGCCAAGGGAAGTGCTGGGGAAGCCAAGAGAATTTACTCTTTCCAAGCAAGAAAGTCTGGATGGGTGGGTGGGTCTGTGTGTTTATTTATATGTGTGTATGCACGGCATGGTATAAAAAAGCTGGTTTTAGTCTTGAAGATAATAGCGTGTCACTTTTGAAAGAGTAGATTGTTATATGACTGTATTCTATGTCACCTTGATGATAATAATGGTTCACTCTGATGCTAAGTTGTGTGTCCTGATTGCTGCATAATGAAAGCTTTAATTTCACCTGAAAATTAAAGAGCGGCAGGACATGCTGGGATCCCTCTTCCACAGCAAAAACAGTGTGAAACCAGGAAACAGTTAGAGAGCAGGTGTCAGGAATAAGGAGCCAAAATGGAGCTGGATTTCTGACAGTAGGGTTGTGGTTTCATGGCTGGGAGGACGGACAGAGCCAGAGAGAGGGAGGAAGACAGAGGGATGGGATGGGGGGTGTGGGGGGGGTAGTAGATTAAAATAAGTAATAGAAATGAGAAAAGAAGGAAGGCTAAAGAGGATTTGAGTTGATTGCAGTGAAAGTGCTGTCGCCTGTTTGTGCATTATTAATACCCATCTGTTTTGATTACAAAAACATGTGGCAGCAGCTGGAGATCCACAGTGCAAACCCGTTTTACAGTCGCCCTAGCATCATTTGTGTTTCACTGTCAAAGAAAATATCATATGTAACAAGTATTTGTGATAGTGTACTTGTTATATGTTAACATGCAGGGAAATGCATGCACTTTGTATGCAGAAGCTAGTGATAAGTGATAAGTCACTCTTTCCCTCAATTTGTCAAAAAGAATACTGTTTAAAGCATAAATACTGCTATTTTCAAATACAGTGTAGGTTACTCTGTATGTACTAATTGAATGTTTTGTGTTAGTTCAAGTAAATCTGAAGTAAGGCGTCTTTCTTTCTATGATTCATGATGGTCAATGGATTTACTGATGAGATGATACGTAGCATGTGCGGGGAGGGAGGCTCCAGAAACAGAAGCACATTTATAGAGAAATGTCTCCAAGCGTGTCATTTTTTCTGTCTTTCCTTGTGACCAAGAGCAAGTTTATCGCTTGCACAACGCGCACATATGCACCCATCGGTGGATTATTAATAGCAAATCAAAAACTTTGTTTCCATAGAGACTGTTTGAGTCCATTATGGAAAGTGTTTCCTGTTGTTACCAAGACAACAATCCAGCGATGGCAAATGAATGTGGCACACAGCTGAGTGATGCGGTGAGCTGGAGGATCTCTCCATAAACAAGCTCAGCAACAAAACTGGAGGCAGCTGGAGAATGAATGAGAGGTTTGAAAGGATGTAAAACATTTATATGTATGCTTCCATCAGTTGTGCTTATACCCTTATACAACTTAAATTTGGATATTGATATTGCTAAATTTAACTGTACATAATCAAATTTGTTGCAAGAAAAATAATTAATTAAGTTTTAAGTAACTAACATTTTGGCTTTCAGAGTGTTTACAGTTGAGATGCAGACAGGAGGGATGGTAAGTGGCCATCAAGTTATGACTGACTTCAGTGTAAACGTTTGCAACTATAGTTAAGTTCCATCAGGTAGTTAAGTCCTTTTCATTAGGCGCTTACAACATTCTTTTACCCTCTGTACATCCGTGACTAAAGAGACTTAGGAGGGTTCAATAAACAAACAAAACAAGCTTCAGTTTCATCTTGGATTCAGTAAGTGTTAACACAACTTAATCCTGGGCTAACAAGGATGTGGGTGTATGTAAAAGGAGCCTTGAGTAAGACACCTTGGATAAACATCCAGTCTCATGACTCTCAGCACCTGTGATAAAGGATCTTGTAACGAAGAGAAGTAGGAATAAATGTTTCATTTAACCGCTATGCTCTCTCCGAGCAATTTGTTCTTTGGGTCAAAATGGCTTCTGCCAATTTGGGAAAGCTGGCCAAACATTTCACCGTGGGATGGATAGCAGGACTGTTCGCACAGGAAGACCAAGACAACCCCAGGAGTAACTCAGGAGGATAGAAAACATGCTGTGTTGTGACAATTTGCCAAATTACATTTAGGTTTAGACAAGTGTATTGTATAGCTACCAGCATAGCGTCCCTGCTCACTTGCATAAATACAGAATAGCCTGCCATATAAGTCCAGTTTGAGGGATTCAGCAGTGAGATATGGTTCTACATATGACAAGCAGCAAACATGCCACCATGTGCACGTGAACCAAGTGTGACCATCTTGAGACAAATGAATAACATACACACATGCTGACAACAAAACAAGCATTAAAAAAAGAAATTAATTTGCATTAACAAACACTGAAAAGATCTGCGCACAAGTTAACCTTTTCAACTTAGAAACAGCATCACTCTGGATTAGCTACTAACAGAAACAATTTAATGCGTAATGCGTTTTTATTATTTGCTCATGTTCTGTCCATTTGTATGTGTTTTCTTAAGCTTAAGAGCTGTGCTGAGCTCTCTCAACTCTCTCTTTCACTTTGGCTTTAGAAATGACAGTTGATTAGTCAGGTCTAGTCAAGTCCTTGAGAGTTTCTAATGCATGAAGTACACCTACAATCAAACTGAAAACCCATGCTGCAGCCCAGCAATAACCCTCATCTTTGTGAAGTGTATCATGTTCGTGTCAGAGGTGACTCAGCTCTGGGGTAAGTCATGTGGTTGTATATTTAGTGGTGTAGTTTCATAGTGTACGGCGTTTCCCTAAGAGCCGTTTTTAACGTTCTGTCTACACTCATTTACATGCAGGCTCTCAGTATCAGGCTTTGTGGCTGGCTGTTGACACTGTGTCAAGGAGTTAAATCAACAGTGGCGTTCTGATGACACTCAACGAAAGTCAACAAAAGTGAACAGTAGAAGTTTCAGAAGATATATTGCAGTGTTTATCCATTACTGAAACTTTACTGTGGGGTGATGTATTAAATTGTGTCAGACTATGCACAATGACCATTCCAAACAAATGTTTGCTTGACTGAAATATATCCTCTTGACTGGCCTGAGAAAGTGTGTTTGGAGATATGCCCAAAGAAAAATGTTACCAGATCCGTGTGATAGTGCTCAGGATAAATCCTGAAGACACCTCCTGTACTACAGGAAATAGTTGACCAGTACAAGAAGTTTTACTTGCTTTAAATATCGTGTTTTAACATGCTTTTAAATGTTAGAGTTTTATAACAATTTGAAGAAACCCTCACCCTTGTGTGTGTTTCAACTAAGCAACTAAAAGTAGCTGTTTTATATATACTCAAATGTGCCTCTCCTCCAACCTTGGCATTAGCAGAATTGTTTGGAGCCATGAAACTGGTAAAGATGCATAAAGTGGCCAGAGGAAAAGAGCATTGTTGCTACCATTTTATTTGCACTGACACTGTTACTAAATACCTGGCCACATACAGTACACGATCTGCCCGCTCCTCATCAGGTTCACATTAGAGCCTTTTGATCCAACCAAAGCACTGAGCTGTTTATCTGGGAATATGAACAGCAGCAGCAGCAACCCAGCATAAATACACATAAATATACCAGATATACATTTATAGAAAGCACCCAAGTCTAGACTTGAATGATGATTTAAAACATTCAATCCGCACAAAAGCGTCGGGATCATAAACAAAACAAATGCAAATGTCTTTTGTCCATCTGAGACAACAGTTAACAAATACGCACAAAACGCATCAAACACACATCCTCTATTCAAAGCGTGGCAGTGTTTCGTAGAGAATAAAATAGCCATCATACATAGCTGAAACACAAGGAGTTTTAGCTGCTGGCACTGACACACTTACGTTCCTAGGACCTCTTTGAAGTCATACTGATCCTTCACATCTGTGGTCTTCTTTTTCCAGGCATGGCAATCGTCACCCAGCGGCATCTTCTTGTTGTTACGGTCAGAAACAATACTAGTGAAGAAGAATGAAAGGAGGAAACACTTGTTAATACCAACTGCTGAAGTGCATCCATCCCTGCAATCCATCCCAATACTGCGCTTAGTGCTGCTCACTTTTCTTATATGGCTATTATAATATATATTTCTGTGATGACACAATAATAGTATGCAATGCATGTAAAAAAAACATCTGACATACCCTCTATTGTTCAGCAAGGCAGGTTTATTTAGAGGGTGTCTTTTTTTACAGAGAACCTTACATTAACCATGTCTTTAAGTACTTGCTGCTCCCATTGCTGTGCAACCATTATTATGTTTACGTGTAGCAAGTATTGTATTTTTTGGGCTAGGGTTTGCATTCACACTTTGGGTGAGTACTGGAGAAGAGCACTTCCTGCAGCCAGAAGTCACATGATGACAAGAAACACTCAAAGAACTTGAGCACAGTGAAATTTCATGATGCCAGAAAGAAAACTTTTACATCACAGGTTAAGGCGAGAAACATTCAGAAACTTACCAGTTACTAAGGATGCAACAACCAGCTTGACAAACAAAACGTTGCAAAAACTATTACAGTCTGTTACAAAACAGACAAGTTGCATGTGTCTTAGGTAACTTAAGAATGTGGTTAATCCTGTTTCCTCTCTAATATAATTTTCACACACAAAACATATCCTCTGACATGGGGGTTTCATCCATTGAACTGAAAACACTGTCACAGGTATTTACTAGGTCAATGTTATTCAGGCAAATCCTGCATCTGCAACTTAAGTGTGGTTGTGTTTCTGCTTCGTGGAATTTACTCGTGGCTAAAAGTCATGGCCAATATCTATATAAAAGTTAATAAGTAAACTGTTTCACACTGGTGACATGATTATTGCTGTAGAAGTCTATGACTTAAAGTACCCCAGACAGCTCTTAGTTTGTTTCTTTGATCCGTGCTGTTGTTTTTCTGTTTTCTTAATTTAACTTCCTCCGAACAGATAGTTTCTTTGTTTCAAGCTTCTGAAGCTGCACACAGCTAAGTTATGGACATGTGGTGTAGAAAGAAAGACCCTATGTATGTCAGTGGTGAGGAGTGACCCTCCCGTTATGGATATATCAGTATTAGTGTTGCCTGATATGTGATATGAAAACTGTGAGGCAGAAAAGGATGCTTGGGATAATCTATATTAACAAATTCCCAGTGAAGTTTACTATTTGCACTGGTGTCATTTTAGATGAAAAAGTCATGTCATGTCATGGTCCGGAACCGCTTATCCCTTTCCATGGGGTCGCGGGGTGTTGCTGCTGGAGCCAATCCCAGTTTTGTCTCAGGGCGAGGGCAGGGTACTCCCTGGATAAGTCGCCAGCTCATCGCAGGGCCCTCACTGATGAGCAATGTGGGGTTAAGTATCTCGCTCAAGGACACTTCGACGTGCAGCTCAGCCCTGCCCATAGCTGTGATTTGAACCAGCGATCACTAGTCGACCTGCTCTACCCGCTGAGCTACAGCTGCCCCATCTAGATGAAAAAGTTTATTGTTAAATTGCAAAATATCCTGCCTAGGTTGGATATCTTTGTCAAAACTGTTTAATACCCACATTTGAGGGATCATTGGCAAAAATGTGTGGAGGTTATATAGAGTATATAGAGTAAATATTTGAATTTTTACTTCCAAAATCCAGTTTTTGGTCAGGCTCTAGTTATAACAATAAGCTTTTCCTAATATAACATGATACTGATCCATGTTTCTTTTTCTGCTGCAGCAGCAATACACTGCTGTAATCTATAATATGTCAGTTTTTTTTTTTGTAAATGGACTTTTACTGAGCTTGTGTATGCACAACGTTTAGGGAATTAGCCTCACAACCTGTGCCAAATCAAATATCATACCCAGAGACACTCCTACCTTTAAGAGTTAGAGAAGGAAAACAACAATGTTAATCCTTTGTCTCACTTGTTCATTTCTCAGGGGAAGTTCACATTCAGATGTTTGTCCTCACGATACTCTCAAGAGAGGTAGTGATCACAGAGGACCCTGCTGTCACTGATATCATCATCTAAACCCAGAAAGTGTCTATAACTCAAGACCTGGAAGACTAAAATAGCCCTGTTCATATCAGCGTGCCTCACTCCTCCTCTGTTCCTGCTGCCTGCCTGGCAACTACATAGTCTATCTATATGAGATGATGTAACATATTGTTCTCGATAGTACAAGAGCCATTTTGTCAAAGACAATATAATAGCACGGTTAATCATCTCCCTATCAGTGCAGCCACCTCACTTAAAGCCTGAATTGTGTGTATGAGCGGCATTAAACGACAGACAGACTGGTGAGACTTAACACTGCTGTTATCTCAGAATAAACGTTAATAGGATGTGGCCTCTTCTAGCTGCATTTCACTGCAGTTACCGATTGATGCACACAGAGACTCTCTGTCTCTCTCTCTCTCATGCACACATGCACGCACGCACATGTGTGCAGTGGCCCTCTCGCTGCCTTCACTAATGTCAGAAGTCGGCGAAGTCATACCTGTTGTCATGGAAACCCAAAGGAGCTGCTATGGTATCTGAGAGTCTAAATTGCTTTAGGGATTAATGGCAGGTGCAGCTATGGTGGGAATCATTTGATGGCTGGCTGAAGTGCGTTATGGTTAGTAAAAAAGAAAACATGAAAGCGTCCCGCTTGTGGTTATTGGATATGTATTAGAAGCACATATCAAAGACAGGAAGCATTGAAATATAATATAACCTAAACAGGTATACATTCAATACTGTACAACTCAATGGTAGAGCAGCAACGTGGCCGTGATTTTAAATGTCACTCTAATTCACATGACCATTTTCAGTTCACGATTGAAGATACTACTCTGCCTTTATCTGATGTAAATGTGCTGAACAATGTAACCAAAACCACTGGGAACAAAACTTACAACTGTATATTTATAACAATATCTAAGTCAACCATCATTTCCCCCACTGCATTCTGCATACCATTTAAAGCAACTGAAGTAAAGGAAGTATTTCTAAATTAAAAAGCAGCACACAAAGTAAATGTGCTTAGGGGAAGTGGTAAGAGGAAGTCCAGTCAAATGTGTTAAAGCTTTGCTGGTAAATCTTAGGGCCTGTGTTCCTGTCGTCTTTTCTTACTGTCAGGGACAAACAAACAATACATAGTGTAGACTGTAACTCTATTCCGCAGTACATCTTCAACTTGACACCAGTCTCTTTCTGTGGAAATTGAGGATCCATTACAGACCATGATTTTTCCCCATCAGTGTTTTCATTCAAAAGTGATCTGGAGTAGGTTAATGCACACCAATCTGAAAATACAAACGATTACATGACCGTATTTGTACAAAGAATAATGTGATTTTTGTAAAGTTCCTTATGTCTGGTTACTGTGAGGAGAAGACGCTGTAGACGAGTCTGTAGTGCTGAAACTCAATCGACAAAGAAATATTTCATGACAATTATCATTGATTCATTATTCAATAAATACAACTACGATGTCTGATTACAGCCTCTCAAATGTGAATATTGCTTACTTTCTCTACCTCAAATTAATAGTGATCTCCAATTATTGACTGATAATTGACCACCTATGAAGTTAAATTTATCTCAAACTATTTGGATAACTGCTTTTTCAATTTTTGAAGGAATTGCAGTTTCTTCATTTCTTTTTCTGGTTTATTTACGTTTTCATCGACCATGAACTGAATATCACTGAGACAAAACAAGACATCTGATTGCGTCATCTCCACCTTTTCAGAAACACTGACCAGCCTTATATAGAGCAAAAAAGAAATAATAATATCAGCAGCTGTGTCCCCTAACTTGCATTAGTCAGGCAGGGCATCACAGTTCTCCTGCTTAAAGAGTAGTTATCTTTTGGTTAAAAATAACTTGCACAGCACAAGAGAAGACACTGAAGTCAGAGAAGGAGTGAAAGCACTTCTCACATACTGCTTGTTTGTAGCATCTCACCTTGCTCATATTGAGATTCATGGAGATTCATGTTAATTCATGCACCGAGAATGGGTGATATCGAACATCAAAGTCATTTAAACATCAAAGTCAGAATGCACCGACCTTACTTGTCACTGGTTGTGTTCATTTTAGAAATCTAACAGGTAGCAACTGTGTGTGTACCCAGGAAATACCAACATGCACCTAAATCTCCTTCACAGCACTTGGATTTCACTTCAGTTGCACAAACATCTGGATTAGGCAGAATCACTTTACATTTTAAAGGACACATTTCAAGCAGTTGGAGCAAGGGGGTCCTGTTTATCAAACAGGAAAATGCTATAAACAGCAGGATAAGGTTCATGTTTAGGACACACAGGGGCAGATGGGGGCAAATTTTGAAAAACTTGGGAGAGTAGAGGGGAGAGACACATGCAGGTGTCGTATGAGCATGTAGAGGGCCAAAACCAGCCCCTCCATGTCCACTGATGACATGACGTTTGGTCGGCGGGTGAAGATTATGCTGTTCAAAGACCCAAGAAGCAACAGGATTGAAGAGGCTTGAGATAGGGAGATGCACAATACCATGACGACATTCCCTGAGTAGTTTGTGACATGCAGCATTCACCCTTGTTTAAGGTTTACACAGAAGTGTGTCGCTGTACTCACTGGTTTCCCATTCCTGTGATGTGCAGTGGACAGAAGAAACACACACACACACATACGCACCACCACAGTTAAATGTGACAAAATGACGCATAGTTTGTGTTGCTTGAGTGTGAAATGTTATCTGCAATGGTGTTAAAACATTTTGGCAAGTCTCGCATACACACATGCACACAGACAGAATCAAACAGACGAACATATTAAAAACAGATATTTGGAGTTGAACTAAAACTTGAGAAGGTTCCACTTATTTTCTTCAAACTGGGTGGCTCGCTTCTCAACAAATGTGTTGATAACAAACTAACAAGCAACATTAAATAGCTGATTTTAAATATTTAGAGTTTTGGGTGCCTTTACTTGTTTTACTTGTTATCCCGGCAGACAATAGATGACTCCAAACAGTGGTGAATTTCCTGTCTTGCCAACTTACGGACAGGCTTTGGCAGGCTCATGCCGAAGGACCGCATTCCTGTTAAATCAGATTGACTGCGCGGGAAGCCAAATTGTTTTTGAAATGTTTTTTTTATCTGACTTCTTCTTTTTAGGGCTTAGTTTGGTCAGGTGCGGAGCTACATGTCTGATCTTTTAATGCCTTGAGAGCATCAATCTGAAATCTGGCCTGAAGACCAAAGCTGGGCAGTTTAAAAAGAAAAGAAAAAAAATACAACAAATCCAGTTAGCCAGGGTTCTGAATCACTGTTCAAGCAGTATAATTCATTTTTGCTGGTATTTGGTTTCGGTTTGGTCTCATTTTTACCTTAATGGCTTTAACGTCTCCTTGGCAATCTCAGCAAAATAACTGTAAGCGTCGATGGAGGCTAGAGCCAGCACAACAACGCTCCATTCACACATTCAGTTCAACAAATAAAGATGATTCACTGGGTCAAAACGGTTGAACTGATGCAGTAGCGGTTGGGGGCGAGCGCTTTCTCCTGCTGTGCCAAGAGCAACATGTTTAAAAGCATGAAGAGAAACATCAACATTTACTACTGTAGATGTCAGAGAACCAACCAACTCATCACCATCACTCCCTCGGCTGCTCGCCATGGTGCCTGTCCCAGAACTACATGGTCGCCTAGCCCTGGAAACCCCATGCAACCCATTGGCTGGACTGGGAGATTTTCTAACCAGCAGTCTGATTGGTCAGCTGGTGTCGATGACGCACAACAAATCTCCTCTCAAAGTGAGCTTATTAATTGATAAGCAGACTTCTCCTGGCGAGATCCCACGGACAGGCAGAGGAGATGAGGAGGTGTGTGTGTGTGTGTGTGTGTGTGTGTGTGTGTGTGTGTGTGTGTGTGTGTGTGAGGAGAGAGTTGAGAGTGAAAGGGAGACAGAAACAGAAAGAGGGAAGGAGAAAGGAGCAGCGGAAGATTACACATCGCCGCATATTAAGGGAGAAAACCTTCGCGCCATTTATACTGTAAAGAATAACAACAACACCAATGAGGGCTCTTTCTAGAGAGTTGCTTGTAGATACTGTACAAGCTTGACTTCAATACATTATGTTAATTCAAAGGACAGAGTAGTTGTACTGGTTTGCATGGAAGAAGACACTTCAGTCGCATATTCCATGTCGGTATCTGATCTTTGAAACCGCAGCTTCAGTTACATAGAGGTCCTGCTGGTGTGAATGGGAGTACTGACCATTATGCATAACTGACGCTGTCGGCTGCTCTCAACTTCGGCCGTCTCCCCTGTTGTGAAGCTACGTATAACTTAGCTATGGTTTTAAAGTCGTTAAATCTCTCTCCATGAGTTACTCTGAGCGAAAAGTCCCCAACGGCTGCGATAAAGCGGCAGTTAAGGTTAGCTAACTGATAAAAACAAAAAACAAAAACGACCTGTCAGGAGGAGACCTAGCAAGAAAACCTACGCTGTAACATCTCTCCAAGCCTTCCGTGAAAGAGGATGAGAAATAAAAGTTTGAGTCACGACAATGCGGCAGCAGTCTCTCCTACCTGAAATGTACCGGTGCGTGAGGTCCAGCAGCCGTGTCCAGTGTCCGTCTATCTGCCTCTCCAACTCGGAGCGCTCTCACACGGAATCTGTACTTGGCAACCTCACCAGCAGCGCTCTTCCTGACGTCACCGCAGGGCAGGACGCCGAGCGGGACCAATCGGAGCCCGAGCTGTGGCGCACAGGTAAACAGTTCTGTGACGGTATTGGTCACCTCCCTCCACCGTGACTCCTGCGCTGCACTGTACTATACCCTGGATGGAAAGGCTCGGAGAGGTGAGCGGCAGCCTGACAGTAGAATAAAGGCGCCCGCTGTTAGTCGGAATCCGCTTTATTGACCGAGTCTGTGGGAAGTTAAACACATGAACATGATGGCTCCAAGAAGAGATAGAGGGGACAATAACGCCACACAAAGATAGGTAAAACTGAAAAACAGAACTACTATTTACAGACAAGTAGATAAAATAAGAGTAAATAGATAAAAGGTAGTGGACTTGCAGTTGTAGGTTTTAGCCTCTATCAACGCTCAAACTCTGAGCTACTGTTGCAGGTCTATATCAGATCCGGTGGTGACGTTCACAAACAGCAGGCCCGTGGATGTAGTGAACATCTTAATAGAGCTTACAGTTTGATTAAAGGGGGCAAATTTGATCTGACTTTGAGAGGAGAGGGATTTCTTAACGTTTTGCTTAACTTGCTGCTTCAGCTGCGTGTCTAACATCTGCAACGTCTCTATTGTATTGCAGTATTGTTCTTTAGGCCTACTTTGATATGCTCTAGATTTAAAAAAAAAAAAAAAAAAGTAACTGTTTTTACTCATTATTTTCTTTTACTGCAGTTATTTGTTGTTGTTTTGTACGTATCTGTTTGTAATGATGCTCAAAATAAAGCCTGCGAGAAACCATAAACGAGTGACTTTTCCATTCTCCATTCTCCCTGCCAGGTGCGTGGTACTGGGAAACAATGAATAAGTACGGTGTCGGCTCGCAGTGGTCTGGTGCTCCATCTAGTGGATTGTAAGGGCCCAAACAGTAAAATTCACAAAAACAATGTGCCTGAAATTAAACCAAAGTGTGGAGGTAACAACACAGCAATGGGACTTGCGCATCAATTCAGGTGCCCGGAGGTGTTATGTTATTATAAATATCATCATCCCCATTAGCAACTTCCAAGACAGAACGTATTCTTACTTGGGTCCACACAAGTAAGGAATTACATCATGACACGATACAATACAATGAAAATGCAAAGGGGAACATAACGAATGAAATATTGATTTACAAAACAGAAATATATATTTTTTCTTACTTGACATGTAATTAACGGGACACTACATAGTTTTGGAGAAGTTCAAACTGAGAAGTTTCACATTCACAATGTTGATTTGAGAATAACAAACTCAGAAATATAATTTTTTCCATTACTTCATAAACAGTCAGAGGAAAATAAGGTCCCAGTGACACTGTTTGAAGCTAGAAAGATGACACAATCCGCCAAATATAAACAAAGTAAAACAGAGGGAATTGTGTTATCCTTTAAGATCGGTTTGTTTACTCCATTTATTCTGTCATAAAAACAAAGAGAGTTTGTTTATCTAGTTTGTCAAGGCATAAAAACAATCTGCTCTGCTGATTAAAATGTATTCCTGTAAACTACATGGTGCATTTTTTAAAGATGTTCGTCTTTTCCATGGCAGGCAGACCATATGTGTGAAATCTTCACTTTAATTAATGGGATTGCATTTGCATCTCATTCACATGTAAATGAGATGAAGCATGATTCAAATGTGCACAGAAAAAAATCGCTAAATACACCTGTCCTATTATTAGACTGCAGCCTTTACTATTCTTATTTATTTGCACAGATCACTTTGGTATTGCCCGATTTCAGGTAAGGAAAAGTACAAAAAAAGGTGAAAAAAATTAAAATGCTAAAAAACTTAATGACATGTTATATGTAATATAACATATTTGAAAATATGCAGTACAAAGACACTTGAAATGTGAGCTTTTATGTTTGTAAAATCAGAATAAACTGCCTCAAACCGTCCTGACAGTGAAGCAGTACCGGTGTTTACCAGCACACTCTGGGGGGGCGCTGTGCTGTAGACGGGGCGGTGTTTGTGTCCGGTCGGACCCTCTCTCCATCGTCGGCGGTAAGCTGACAGTTGCCTAGTGACGAAAAACTATCGAGTGCTGCAGATTTCCTGCGTTTTCAAAACCTCATCGCTGGCACTGAGCTAACTAGTGCGAAGTTTCCCCACACAGATTTCTTATCGTTGTCTCGTCCCCTGCAGCTCGAGTATGGGGCGAAATAAAACCGCTGTGCTTGCCGAGTGACGTTTCAGCGTTTCGGGTCGCGTTATGAAGCCTTTTGAAGAATGATGAATAATTATATTTTCATCAGGGTCGTCGGGAAGGGGAGCTACGGGGAGGTGAACTTGGTGAAACACAAATCAGACCGAAAACAGGTGAGAGGCGGACAATATGTGTGGCATTCAGTACATCACACATGAGCTAAAAATAACCAACATATAGCGTTTGCAGTTGATAGTTTTTAGCTTGCCATCCTCAAACCCCGCTAAAGTTCAACTAGCTTAAAGTTAGCTAAAGTCGGCTAGCAGATTTGTTTACGCTCTCATTAATAATGCTCAGATTTATGAAGCTAATCTCATGATACTGTCACATCCATAACGAAACAGTCACGTCATGTGTTAGGGAACATAATTTGTGTTATTTATTAGCTACAGCAATACAACAGTTTATGCGAGCTGTTTCCTTCTGTTTGAGAGTACAGGGACAATTAGATTTAACCACTTAACATTGAGAAGTTGTACTTACATGATTTATACTACTAAACACCATGCTGAGAGTTATCATCCTCCAGGAGACGAAGATTTGTACTTGGCCTTTAAAGCCATCAAACATAAAAAATAGTTTCAGTTGCAGGACTCTCGGCGTTTCATGGCTTGAAAAGTACTCATTCATATGTGGATCACCAACTTGTGATCCACATGGCAAGGATTGTGAATCCCGGGTCTATATAAACTATAAAACAGTTATAGCTGAGGTCAGTTCTTTGTGATCTGGTTGCAGCTTCTTCATCCTATGGTGATTGTCATGTTTGCTTCCTGATCACAATTATAGAATGACGTGTTTTCTTTCATTTACAATTCACAGAGAGTATATGTGCAATCTTTTGTTTTTTTCCAGTATGTTATCAAGAAGCTGAATTTAATCACCTCCTCCAAGCGGGAGCGGCGTTCTGCCGAGCAGGAGGCGCAGCTCCTGTCCCAGCTGCGACATCCTAACATTGTGACATACAGGGAGTCATGGGAAGGAGACGACTGCCAGCTGTACATTGTGATGGGTTTCTGTGAAGGTGGCGACCTGTATCATCGACTCAAACAGCAAAAGGGCGAGCTCTTACCTGAGAGGCAGGTGGTGGAGTGGTTTGTGCAGATAGCCATGGCCCTCCAGGTATGCTGTGAGATTGAAAGTTAAGGCCATGTGAGAGTCAAATGTAACTTATTTATATGATTAAAGGACATAAGGAGTTATTGTTGTCATTTTACTTTGCAGTACCTCCATGAGAGGAACATTCTTCACCGGGACCTTAAAACACAGAACATCTTCCTGACAAAGACCAACATCATCAAAGTTGGGGACCTTGGCATCGCACGAGTATTGGAGAACCAGAATGATATGGCCAGCACACTCATAGGGACCCCTTACTACATGAGTCCAGAGCTCTTCTCCAATAAACCCTACAACCACAAGGTGATTAGGTTGTCTGCAGTTGCACTGTGTAGGTTTATTCATGAGCTCTCATATAAACTGCTTTACACATGGTTGTTATTTTTTCCAGTCAGATGTATGGGCCCTGGGTTGCTGTGTGTATGAAATGTCCACCCTGAAACATGCCTTCAATGCCAAGGACATGAACTCACTGGTCTATCGCATTGTAGAAGGAAAGGTATGTTGCATCTTACTTACTTACTTACTTATTTGTTTATGTTTTGCCTTTCATGGCTTTGTTGATAGGACAGTTGAGAGAGATGAAAGGGTGGAATGACATGATGCAAAGGGCTGCAGGTTGTATTCAAACCCTGGTCTGCTGCAGCGAGGAAAAAGCTTCTGTACATGGGACGCCTGCTCTACCAACTGAGCTAGTGGGCACCCCTGAATGTTTTTATCTTTAATGAATTGTTTATTCTTTTCCACCTGCAAGTAATCATTGTTTTGCAGACAAAATGTTTGAATATTGATCCGAGTTGTGAAGTTTGTTTGTCATTTCCTGAGAGGAAAGGTTAGTCAATGTTTGGAATAGTCTTGTGGTATTTGCAGAAAAAACATACATAAAAAGAAACAACATGACAGTAAAAAACATTACATTGGTTCTCTTCTTGTTCATTCAATGAGTTATTTTTCTGTACCCTGATAATCGAGAAATGTAATTTCTGGCCAAAAAAATACTGTCACAATGATATATAATGTTTTTCTCCGGGTTTCTCATCAGCTGCCACAGATGCCCAGTAGGTACGATCCCCAGCTGGGAGATCTAATCAAGAGCATGCTGTGTAAGAGACCCGAAGACAGGCCTGATGTCAAACTTATCCTCCGGCAGCCCTACATCAAACGACAAATCGCCATGTTCCTTGAGGCCACTAAAGAGTAGGTGGCCCTGACTGCTTTGTCATTATATCTAATGACTTTAAGGCTGTTTATTTCATACAAAACTTTTTAGTTTTTCTTTTCCTTTCCTGACATTTCTTTCAGTGTATACTTTTTGATAATCTTACACGGTCGGATATTATTATATTATTATATATCTAATCCTCCATTTTTGTTACTCCTCTGCCACAGTGAGTTCCTAGTGATAACTAAATTGAAAACATTTTTAACAACTGTTTGTTATGGTTCTTACTAGAAAAACTGCCAAGTCAAGAAAGAAAGCTGTGGGTGGCAGTGGTGATTATAAGGCTAACAGGGCATCGTCTGTGGCATCATCTCAGCCAAAACCTGAAAGGAGTCCCCAGTCTGAACCTCTAGCCAGAATGAAACGGGTGAGTCACTGCAGAATAGCATGACAGTTAAAACACAGACAACTTTGTTATTTATGTTATTATATACTAATCCAAAAAGGTTTGGAGGCTGCGCACAACACAATTAAGAACAGAATGCAGTCAGTTATGAATAGATTAATGGATGCGTTTAAAGAACACTTCATCACTCCCTAGTGCTTGTTCACATGCTTGGGAACAACTGAACCTTTCCAGGATGCCCCTATTGTACACAATCAGGATACTATCACCTGTTTCCAATTAACCTTCACCTGTGGAAAGTTTCAACAGGCTATTTTTGTTTTTTGCTTGAAAAATATCTCAAATTCAGAATAAGCAAATTTTGTAAAATCAGTAAAGATGATGAGGTACAACATTAAATATTTTTTCTTTGTTCTGTTTTAAATTGAGTTAAAATGGATCATCAAATTATTACTTTCTGTTGTATTTATGTTTTACAATGTTCCAACTTTTTTTACAATTGGGAGTTGTAGCTCAGTGTTTTTCAGTCACTACTTACTAAACTGTGTTGTCATTTATTGAAAAACTATTCTATGATTTTCTTGTTTTTCTTGTTATAATGTTATGTCATAATGAAGTAGTGATACATACAGGTATCTTACACTCAACAAGGAGGATTTATTATTAAAGGGAACTTTTTGCCTGTTGTCATGTGTTATACTGCATTTTATTTAGCCGGCTAGTACATACTACTTTGTTTGAATAAAATGGTTATTTGTGTGCCGTTTAGGGATGATGGATTGATGGATGGATAGATAGATAGATAGATAGATAGATAGATAGATAGATAGATAGATAGATAGATAGATAGATAGATAGATAGATGGATAGATGGTACTGCATTTGCCAGACTCAAACAATGAACAGTGTTGCTTATGATAAGTGCTAGCAGTGTGCTGCTGTCAATGGCAAAAACTCATAAACGTCAGCATTAACATCAACTGGCTTTAATATTAGCATAACATATATGGTTGTGACATTTGATAATTTATTGACACCTCATTTTGCTTTCTGAATGAACATGCTTTTTATTTCCTAGTCACAGTAAGCAATATGGTAAAAATGTATAGCTGTTATATTTTTACTGTAAAATAGTGAAACTTTCACGCAAATGTTGTTAGATTTAAGCCACACTGAGCCTTTTCTGACACACAATCAACAGAAATTGCACACCATTCTAATCCTGACATGACACTGAATCAGTGTTTTTTCAAACTGCCTTAACCAAATCCTGAATAAATTCCTCTGTTATAGGTTTATATATAATAGGTGTAGGTAGATGTATCCTTGTTATGTTAAGTTGTTAAGTATAACAACAGTCCAGAGGATCGCTGTGATTAAAGCAAAGTTAAAGTCAGTGTACCTGGGTTTCTCTTGTGCTGATGTCAGGTGGGAAATTGTGAGAGTTTATTGTGATTTTTGTTTTTTCTTGCCTTCCTCAGAAAGAAGAGAAATCTCAACCGCAAAAGGTTTGGAATGGCATCATTGAATCCACTCCAGTCCAAACACCTCCGCTATACAAACCCTCCTCTCCTGATGCTCTCAAAGCCAGCCTCGTGTCCCTGGCAACCATCAGCAACATTAATATTGATATTCAAGGGCAGCAGGATGAGGACCTACTGAAGAAACAGGTGCAGGGGCCTCAGTCAGTTGTGTCACAGCACCAGGCAGGTAATGAACCTGTGACTCACAGTGTGTACAAAGACAACAGGGGACGAGGGAAACCAGATCCCTCGCCCCCTCCTTCCCCTGTTAAGTCCTCTCTGAAGCCTGTATCAGGTGTTGTCAGTCGGGGAGCAGGCGAGAGGAGGGCATCCAATGGGTTGTTGGACATCCACCAACAGGCCAGGCCAAACCCTCGGGATACATTTTCCATTGTCCGTGGGGAGGAACAGATGTCAGTGGTGGATGATAAGGAGGATACCATGGAGTTACTTAAAGAGGCTGACATGCAGAACACAAACCTAGAAGTGGAGAGAAAGGCTGATTTTTCCATCCCTGAGAGGAAAACTGCACACAAATCGAATAATGAAAATATCGGAGTGAGTTTGGATGTGACTATAGACAATAAAGATGACACGGTTACCCTTCTCAAGGGAGCTCCAACACAGCAACATACCTCAGACATCCAAGTAAGTGCTTATAGTAATACAGCGTTGTTCTGATGTTTTCATATGAAATATTTGTTTATGTGTGTTAATTAATGTGTTTCCAGGAAAACCTAGAATCTACTGAAAAGCTGTTAGAGCCATTCCCTCCAGCACTGGTGAGCATTTACATTGAATACATTTACATTGTATTCACTCTGTGAACTCTTGCCAGAGTAAAGCCCATAAACTGATGGTGCAGGGCAGCAACAACCAATGGCACATGACACCGTAAGTTTTTCTTATGTTTTGCCACAGTGGAAAAAGTATACTTGTGTCTGTTTAGGAGCCCGTTCTGGAGGATTCTCCCTCACCAGCCAGTAAGCAGGGCCCTACCACTCCATGCATCCGTTCATCAGAGCCATCTGTATCACAGCAGCACAGCAAGAGGGACATAAGACGGACACGTGGAGATCAGGACAAGGTAAAGATACAGGCAGTGAGGTTTCTAAAATTATTTTGTGTTTTGTATCTTAATTTTATCAGTTTGGATTTTTGCCTTCTGTTAGTCCAAGGTAGCCACTTCTAGACCTTTACCTCCTCCTCCGGTTGAGAGCATTGCTGTGGAGGGGAAGAAGAGGAGCAGGAGGAGCACAGAGAGCAAGAGGGCGGATGTAGCTGCAACCTCCACATCAGTTAGTTCCCGTAATGACGGACTCTTACCACTGCCACAGGTGACAATTCTCCTCCACAGTATACAGCCTCATTACTACAAAGCTGTAATGTTGTATGTTAGTTAAAAAAAAAAAAAGAAAAAAAAAAAGCTGTATAAACATTTTGTCGTCGAAATCAAGTAAGGTCATAGTTTGTTCAGTTTTAGTGAACAGTGTTGAACTATTTTTGTGGTCATGGCTGATGGTTTAGCTATATTAGTGTATTCTTGCTAAACCAGCAGTTGTCAGTAAAATGGAGTTCAATTTTATATTCAGGATCGGCCTTTGTCCGCCAGAGAGAGGAGAAGACTGAGGCAGTCCCAGGAGTGTGCCAGCCAGCCAGGTACTTCTGTCTTAACTGTCCCGACACCAGAACATTTTCAGTTGGACCTATAACAAGAAACAGTTAAACTAAAGATAGGAGGCTTGAATAAAGAAAAGTAATTATTGGTATTTATTTTTGTATTTGTGATGATGCTCCCTCCACAGGTGTTAATGTTGTGAGAAGGGCATCTTATGATGTCACATCCGCCACAGATGAGCACTACAGTGTCCCGGTTACCAGATCTGTATCAGAAAATATTACTGAGACCCACAGTAAGGTACAGACACCCTGTTGCTATGAACTTTAATTGGACTTTGAAAGGTCATTAAAAGGGCAATGCACTTTTTGGATGTCTCCTAGTATGACAAAAAATAGATGTGGCATGTGTAACCCATTTGGTCTAATTATACAGTGAATTTAAAACAGAAATCTGTTCAAAACTGCAGTGGGATGTGTTTCCTTACAGCAGGATAAGCTGCCGGAGCGTAGGTCAGATGAAGATGAGTACAACTCATCCACAAGTTCCACAGAGCGTTCAGAGGGAGACAGCAGAGAAAGGTGAGAGCAAGAAACATAACTCAACTCAGACACCATACTGCTATTCATTAATTAGCTATGTAAGGTCTATGTTAACACATTCACTGATTCACAGTCCTTGGGTAACTTAGTTGTGTAATCCATGATTTTATTGGTCATCTGCAGGAAGACAGAATCCAGTGACATGCAGGATTTAGTCCATATGATGACCCAAACTTTAAGAATGGAGATTGGAGATGGTGTGTGTGAGGTGGACAGAAGCAGATTTGGCTCTACTGCACTGCCAGAATTTAAATTGAACAGGAGGTACAGGGACACTCTGGTGCTTCATGGGAAGGCTCGGGAGGAAGCAGAGAGCCTGTCACTTGGTGAAATACCAGCAGGTTAGATACGAACTCTATTGTCATCAGTCTGACATTCTGGAGCTTCCTCGTGTTTAACCAGCATGTCTCTTCAAAAGGCTCCACTTCTGGTCCAGCCAAGATAAAGAGAGCCATAGAACAGCTGAGGACTGATGTGGTGAAGGGCCTGGGGGTGAAGATGCTGGACAGAGTGCTGGAAATCATGGAGGAGGAGGATGAAACCAAACGAGAAGTATGATTTGAGAGAACAGAAACACATCACACCTTATCGTACTATAGTCATAGTCATAACACTTGCTCAGTATAAGCAGCAAAATAGGTGAATAGGAAATTATATGTTTGGTTTGTTCATGTGTATATAATGCTTTGCAAATGTTTAGACATAATGTGGTTTCCTTAAATACATTGTGTACTTTTACACCAGGAAGTAAAATGGAAGTCACGCAGATGTAATCCAAGTATAATATTTTTTGGTTAAAATTCTGCCATAGATAAATGCAGAGATAAAGGCCCAATGAGAATAAATAAATTAAGGAAATTAGATTAACCTCTTCGTTAGAAAAATATGTTAACTTTTGGATCAACTTCTGTGATGTTCCTCTCAATCAGGCCTTTGGAATAGATTTCCTTGTTTATGCACTGTGGAACCAATTTATCTGCAAAACCCAGTTTGTGCTGAGTTCAAGCTCTTAATTCGACTGTACTTTGTCACAGTTAACATCCTTTTTTTATTCTCACTGCAGCTGTGCCTTCGTGACCAGATGGGAGAAGAAAAGTACTATGCTTATGCTGTGATGGTGAGGCAGCTGAAATTCTTTGAGGATATTGCCTTCCAGGTTTAGAGAAAATGCTGTATATAAGGGAGTATATTTGCATTTCCATGACATCACTTTTGAGAACTTAAAGACGCAAGCATCTTGACGGATCTCGTGGAGCAGGAAGCTTAGTCTTGAGAAGAAATGCTTGTTTTTAAGTAGACATTATTGTCTGTGAATGTACTTTCTGTCAAATCCCACTTGTGTGGCATTGCCACTTTCACCCTCATAATTGCACACAAACTATAATTTATGCATCCAGGTTTTGTCATGGAATTGCAATTATACGGTTCCGCATGCCATTTTGTAAATTGTGTAAAATATTTTTTTTGTACCTCATTCATCAAAAATAGAATCTGTAATTACTCCTGTAATCAGGATAGCTATGCAAAGATTTTTTTGTCATGTTAAAGCACTCCATGTCTTTATTTTCTGTAGTGGATGTTCATGTTTATTTATAATGGACAGAATTTCAATAATTGTTTTACATATGCTGTATCTGTGAAGACACTAGATCTCAATACTGCTGTGTTGTAATTTCTTTAACACAAAATAATGTAATGTAGAATAACGCATTGCAGATAATTACTTTTGAATTGTTTCTAATAAATTTTACATGTATTTTTTGTTGAAACTGTAGTTTCGTGCACTATAACACATGCTGGAAAGTCCTGCTGTAGAAAACAATTCAACACAAATCAAACATCCCATTTATGAAAGATGGACAGTATCAGATGTTTATTATTTGGACACAAGTATTTAATGACTGATCAAACACTGTAATGGTGTTTTCTTCAAGAATGCTTCAAATGTGACCTGTGGGACAAAATTCAAAATAATCTCCAATATAAAAAGGATGTATTAACAGCCAGGCAGGGATGGTTCTGAGTTATTTGTGCTTCTTCTTCTTGAGACTTTCCTGAGGTTTTTGGCTGGGCTCCCCGCTGATCTCTGGTAAAGCTGGCTGCCAGGCTAGAGGATTCTGTCTGTACATAGGCCATGGAGGCAGGGTCAACTAAAGGACAGACACGGACGAAAAAAAAATCATAATGTAGACAGTTGTATGGGCCTCCATAAATGTTAACAGACAAGAAATCCCAGTTGCGTTTACAAGGCATCTACATAATACTCCTTCCCTACAAATAAAAAGAACTACAAAACAAAAACTTACCACACAGGAAATTGCAAAACCACCCAAGACTATGTACACTGTCCACCCGAACTGTTCAATGATCAGACCATACACGAATCCAATCACCTGGAAAAACCATATACATGATATCAGAGAAACTGAACAGGTAAAAAAGCTCTTGCTATAATGGGAAATTTGTATTGCTAATTTGAATGCATCATGTTTACTTACTGCTGAGATGAGTATTATTCCTTGGAAAATCTGTTCAGCCAGCTTCTGGCCTTTATAGTCCTGCAGCACAAAATAAGGAAGATAGTTATAATACAATGAGTTCACACTGACGTGATGATGATAGTGGGTCCATCTGTGCTAACCAGGTAGCAGGTGTCACATGGGTGTTGATTAATAGCTTTGTTTAACGTGACACCAATATAAGGACAATGTTAAATAACGGAAGAGAAGTTACGAATTTCTTTTGCAGTTTTGTTAAAAGCTTCTATAGAGCATAACACGTTGGTTATGTCTTCAAAGGACACCATCGCGTTAGCTAGCAGCTGTTGCGTTGATTCAACCATATCACTGGCTAGCTAACAATTACCGTTATCATGATATAAAAGCATTTATGAATGACTCGCATGACTATAAAGCTTCAACACATATCATCGCATCATATCCTACCATGTGCGTTGGAATGCTCTTGAATATAGACAACATCTTTTCGCTTAAAATGAACAAACAGGCTGAATTTGGCTCAAGCGGACGCAAGCGGAGGCTGTTTGGCTTCCGGTTTCAAAAAGATACGTCGTGTTGTCAAGGACCCATCCGGCTCCTCCCGAGTATCATAACTTGTGTTTGCCGTGCAGGTTCATAGCTCTATAAACGACAGGGATTGGGCGAAGCGCAACACGTTCTTAACAAGTTTGGTCTGGGGTTAGTGGAAAGCTGCGCCTGCCTAAATGTGTGCCTGTTGTTATGTCTGATTTTTTTTTTAACTTTTATATTTTAAGCATGTAATTGGTACCTTGTATATCCTGTCATGAAATTATATAGTCATCATACTTAACTGAACTCAGAAGTATTTTTATACACTGGAAATAGCAAGCGAATGTCATTTTATAGTCAGGCAAATGCACGGGCAGCCATTACTACGTGCAATTTGGGATAACGGATAAACTTGTTGATGTTGAGTTGGCAGTTTGGCTCAAGCGTGAATTACTTTTGCTGCTCTACTTGTTTTTTCTTCAGAGCTGACTTTACCTGCGCTGCAGATATTTCAAATTTAAGCAAATGAGTGTTAAAAGCCGCTAGTCTGCCGGCGGTCTCGTAGTGTGTTCATGCAGCAGCCACGCAGCGGTGTGGCACATAAACGGGTTCACCTCAGTCCACATTAGCTAGCCAGCTAATCCACCTCGGGGTGCACTTAGGTCAACTTTTAAGTTTTTACTGGTTTTGTTGAATTTCTTAGCTGGAAAACGGATGAGGCCGTTGTCATGACACTGAGGAGAGGTGAGTCAGTTTGGATGAACCGGTGTCTTTATTTGCATCTTTGTAACGTGTCTGTCATGTTCAGATTGTCCAGTGCTGGTGAAAAACAGTGGTAACATAGCGGATATTATTGAGCTGTCGTTTAAATCTCACATTACATCTAAACATTTGTGTGTTCTTCACAGTTCCCACACTGACACTGTTGCCATCTGTTACTAATGTCAGCTCTTCATTGTGCCTTCCAGTAAACGCGGTCATCCTTGTGCTGCTGGCTGTGGCCTTCCTGATCATAGTTCAACGAAATCTCCTCAACCTCAGTGACTTTCTACACAAGGAGCACCCTAGTATGTTTATCTTTTGCGTGTCAGCTGCTCTATATAGTGTGCACTGTTGTTGTGATCATCTTATCAGACAAAGCCTCAAACATCAACAACTTATCAAACACCAAATGTGTCTTTATCCAGATGCGGGGATGATTCTTCCCTTTGAATCTGAGTTGTCTCCTGATCTCAGACTAGAGGTCTCGAGGAAAGGGAAAGGAGAGGAGATCCCCGTCCTCATCACTGCTGCTGAGGACAGACTCGGTGCTGTCGTCGCTGCCATGAACAGCGTCTACCAGAACAGTAAAGCCAATGTTGCCTTCACCATTGTGACTATGAATGACACGGTGGATCACCTAAAGTAAGACGATGAAGCAAGTCTTTATGTAGACTTTGGCAACAGGCAGATCTCTGTTGCCTTTAGGCGCCTAAGAGAAGATGAATCTGTGAAATGTATTGTATTTGATTCAAGTAAACCTTTGTCTTACAAAACATTTGACCTTTTTCTTATCTGCAGAGTGTGGCTTAGTAAGACGAAGCTGAAAAATATAAAATATAAGATAGTTATTTTCCAGCCGGAGCTCCTCAACGGGAAGATAACGAAAGATCCACAAACCCTGGAGGCTACAAAACCAGTAAGGCAACTAAACGCTTCATCACCGGGCCAGAAAAGATACTCATGCTGCTGTTAACTTATGTTAATCTCTTGCACACTTTGTTTTATCGGTTTGCTTTTCAGTTGAGTTTCGCCAGGTTTTATCTGCCTGTATACATACCCGAGGCAGAGAAAGCTGTCTATTTGGATGACGATGTCATTGTACAAGGTAAGAGGCACCATAAAGGAAGATATTTACCTTGGCCAGACATTTTACAGCTGCTTGTAACTCAGAAAATGTGTTTTCCATGTACTGTTTCACACATTAACTCAATATGTGTTATAACAGGGGACATTCAGGAGCTTTATGAAACCAACCTCAAACCAGGACACGCAGCTGCCTTCTCAGATGACTGTGATTCAGCATCTGCTAAGGGCATTATTCGAGGGGCTGGAAATCAGGTAGGCATCTCTTCCATGATCTTGTTTTATTCAGTTATATGAAACAATCTATAATTATGCATCATAAGCGTGATTAAAATACAAATCTTTTTTCAATAGAATAATTATATAGGTTTTCTGGACTTCAAGAAGGAGGCTATCAAGAAGCTGGGGATGAGAGCCAACACATGCTCCTTTAACCCCGGGGTCATCATTGCCAACTTGACTGAGTGGAGGAACCAGAACATCACCCAGCAGCTGGAGCACTGGATGGAACTGAACAAACAGTACGTTACTCACACTGTTGAAAAGATGGGTGATTATGAGACAGTCATCCCTGCTGAAGGCAAAAATCTGGATTTTTTTTCTCCCCATTTTGCATGAATTGAACGCTAATTGAATCATTATTTCTGTTTGTATTAAGTTAATATTATTGGATTCCTCAGGGAGGATCTGTACAGTAAGAGTCTGGCAGAGAGTGTCACCACCCCCCCACTCCTCATTGTTTTCTACAAGCGTCACTCCTCGATCGACCCCATGTGGCACGTCAGGCACCTTGGTGAGCTCTGGTTTGTTACTGATAGGAAACTAGAATCCATTAAGAGCTTGAGCTTGAACTGATTTATACAGTTGGACAGTGTTGTTGTTATTTTTTCAATTTTTAGAGTTCTCTAAGCAATGGTAAAAATGTCCCTCTGCTCCCGGTCATCATCTCCTGGCTGTAGCTACATACTGAACAGGCAGATATGGGTGTGGTATCATCCTGTCATGTAACTGTAGGCAAGAATTCAAATAAGCATGTGTCCCAAAATGTTGAATGAACTATTCCTTTTAACAGACTTTTCGAATGTCCTAAGAAGCTCTGTTAGATGTGAAGTTTTCAGGTTAAAAGTTCTGAGGATTAAGTTTTGGGGAATGATTATCATTCATTATCAATATCACTGACAGTATGACATAAATCTTAATGATTATATAACAGTGAAATTTTGTTTTTCAGGCACAAGTGGAGCTGGAAACCGCTACTCCAATCAGTTTGTGAAAGCTGCCAGACTCCTCCACTGGAATGGACACTATAAGCCGTGGGGGAGAACATCCTCCTTTACTGAAGTGTGGGACAAGTGGTTCATCCCAGACCCCACAGGAAAATTTCATCCTGTGCGAAGACACACAAGGGACAAATAGATTGAAAAATTGGTTTCAGAAACTTTGGACCAGCAAAGTCCCTGCAGGACCGCAGCTCGTGATATCTCAGGAATGAAGTAAGGCCTACTCACTTGCCACTTCTGACATCCTCTGAACATGTAGATGTGTGTGCGCTCTCATTCCTCTGAACACACAGAATTGACCTTTTTTTTCTGTAACCCTGCATTTTTATTATTGCTTGGAGTGCACAATTTGTTTTTACATTTCTTTAGTCAGTTCCCTTGAGTTTGCTTTGACATGCTGCTTTTTTCCACTAAGAGGCACAGAGTGATTTCCTCCTCTAAGAGTAGCAATTTATCCTGAACATGATTTGAAACTTGTTGCATCTGGAAGTTATGACCTTTTTAATAGACATGCAGTATGCATCAATCCCAGGCAGCAGTAATAAGATACATTGTGATAATGTGCCAAGACAACCATGTACAACTTAAGCCACTGTCAAAGTAATAATGGCTTTAGAAGGGATGTGCACATGCAGCTAAATAGTGACTTATGTACTTTATTTTCACACTACAGCAGTTTGGTTGCCTCAGCGGTAACCTAAATACATTTTAAAAAGATTCCTTATTACGTTACCTCAATTCAGTACTTCCCTATGGAAAAGTAATGAATTTTTTATTTGTAATTGCACATTGGGTTATTGATCACATCCATGTCTGGACATCTTGTAACAGTGATCTGAGCCTAGTTCAGTCTTTACATCACAACTGAACAGAAAATACTTTTTTTTTCCTCTTTTTATTCAGTTATTCTGAGGGGTATTTCAATTAAGAGTTTTTAAAGAGCACCAACAGTTGATTGTAGTCAAGTTACTACACTACCATTTTCATTTTCCCACCTATGAAATCAACTCTGCCATAAATAAACTATTTCAGTACTGTACTGCCTCATTGCACTGTTACATTGTGGTTTTAATGAATTCGGACCACTAAGCAGACGGCACCTCTGCAAATATACAACATGTTTGTACCAAGTTCTCATCTTTTATTCCCATCAGAATTTTTATACACATTGGACAAAGTGTTAACCTTGCAAGTGTAAATATGTCATCTTTTGTAAAGTACATGAAATAAAAACAATTTAAATCTTGTGAGTTAAAACAATCTGTAATGGAGCTGATTCCCCCCCAAGACTGTCAAGGTTTGTGAATACTTCCTGAAAATGTATACAATAGGTACAAGTAAAGAACAAACAGTAGGAATGTCATTACAGTGCGTAACTGGTATTGTGCAAATTCATAATTTTGAAAAATACATAAAGCCAGTCAGAGGAACAAACAGACTTTGTAGAGGGTTTATTACATGTATAGTATGTTGTCTATTTACAGTATTCTGCATAAACACAAAATTACAAATGACCTCAGGACATTTAAAACGGCCATCAGTGGATATATACACATACATAACCACTTAATAGATAAATCCATCTCCTTGGAAGGGATTAGTCCTAGCAATATAAAGTTCAATGTAGCCATCGACTGAAAAATGTAGTCTAGGATGGGAAGTTACTTCTTGCCTGGACGCTGTCTCCCAGGTTAATAACGCCAAGGAGCAGCCTGAAATAACTCAACTAGGCAGTGCCTTCAAACTGAATCAACATTTTTCTGACAGCATGTTCGTGTATGCTGACAGATCCAGGACTGCATGTCAACCAGACCACATGAGCATAGGCACATAATCATAAACAGTGTGAAGGCAAAGCTCATTTAAAATCTGTGTTGAAGTCATAGGCATCTGTAGAGAGGCTGGTGTCAATGGGGACAGACTGGAACTGCACACGGCCTGGTTGTTCTGAAAGACATGGTGTGATGTAAAAATAAGGTCTAATAGGTGTAGATTTTAGCAATAATTAAATTCAATTAAAAAAAATATTTACTTTTGAGTGGCTCCTTTTGTTTCTCTGGTTCTACCGTTTCATTTGCCTCCTCAGTGGTTTGTTCAGGCTGTAAGAAGAGCAGATGTTTAAGTCATCAAGATACACAGTGTGATTTCGACATGTAAAACAAAGCTCTTCAGTCAGCTGGATCAGAGTTGGATTAGAAGTCTTCATAAACAAATCAAGACTTGCATTTTTGTCCTCATTTCCAGCAGACCAGTCTGCTCGACTGATCTGAAGCAGCTGTACTGTCTGGCAGTAAGTTACCTTATTATTCTCATCATTCTGCTCTGCTTCTGTCTCTGTGGCCGCAGCGCCAGGTTTATCTTCGGAGATGTCGCTGACATTCAGCAGACCAGCAGTCGGGCCTTTGGAGATAATGCTGATACTGCTGGCCTGGTTTGGGAATTTAATACCTGAAAAAAGCAAGAGTTGTTTTAAGGGACAGACAAAAGCGACGACATTCTTTTGGTAGACTGAGATGATACAGCAGAATGGCCTTTAGTGCTGCTGTATTTTAGAGTCCTGCACTCTCTCTAGTCATTGCACAGCTGCAAATGTACATTTTTAGGGATAAGCAGGTGAATATAAAATACCTTTCAGTGTTTCCTCGTTGCCCCTTTGCAGTTGGTTTAGATCCCAGCCATTCTTCATCTCAGCAACCACAGCATCGGACATGTAGGCGGGCAGGCTGCGGTTCTCCTGTGCCTTACAGTGATAACTCATCTTGGCTCTGAGGAAAGACAACTCCTGTGAGATTAAAACAAACCACTCCCTATTCTATGAATTTGAATATTTGGAATTTTTCTGGCACAGTGTTGGGATCAGAGTTGGATTAGAAGTCTTCATAAAGAAATCTAGATTTGCGTTTTTGTCCTCATTTCCACACTGATGAATTATTGCTGCTCAACCTTCGCCCTTTAGGAAAATACAAACACTCACCCTGTCCAATCGGCAAGGAACGCTGTGGCTGCCTGCTCTGTGTTGGGGATTCCCCCTTTCTGCAGATATCCACGCTTTTTGGCAAACAAGCTTAAAAACTCCAGAGAGTTCCTGAAGTCAGGGACAGTATACTGAAGCATGATCTGAAACAAGAGCAGGTAACCTAAAATTATTAAAAGCAGTTTAATTTACATGACAACACCTAAACTCATCTAATCAGTTCACAGTTCATCTCTCTTCCTACCTGAGTCTTGTCACACTGTTTGAGCAGAGTCCTGACAGCCTCCAGCACACTCTCCTGGCCTTCCTCCACCTGCAGACTCCTCAGAGCCATTGCGGCTGGTGGGTTGGACGATGAGGCTATGACTCCCGGGCTGTCTATTAGCTTCACATTCTTCAAGATGTGCACTTCCTGCATTGATCTGGGGGAGATGACAACAGGTTGACCATTTTTCACTTTAGGGACCAGCTACAAATACGAGGGGCTTAGGAAATACGTTATGTAAATTACAACTCTGTGCAATGGCGCTAACTATGCACTGTGGTACAGATCCCAAAGAAAATGTTATAATCCATTTAGAGAAAGTTTTTATGCTGATTTGTCACTCACTTTGTGATGCCTCTCTTGACACCAGCATTGCACGCAAGGACCCCCTTTAAACTGTTGATGAGACTGCTCTTCCCCACATTAGGAAAACCTGAAGGTAAAAAGAGATCACACTACAAATGAACATTGAGGATATGTAGTTTCAATTCAAATGAATTAAAACTATTGATACATTACAAAGCAGATAGCAAAAATCTGGATCAATAATGAAAAGACTTTGGCTTACAGGAGTTGTTATGCAGAAGAAACAAGACCATGGTGAAAATTAAGCACATTCTTACTAGTCATTTTTCTAACTTTTAAAAGCTTGTACAAGCCCTTCGGTAAAGGATTTTAATTAATCACAGAACTTAGTTTGTCTAAATCCACAACTGATACAATATAATGTCAGAGGAAGTAACATTATATGTAGAAACATTGTCTTACCAACTACACCCACTCTAAGTGATGTTTCATTCTGTTTACTGGCAGCCAGACTTGTGAGGAGCTCAGTGAGTAAAGTGTTTCCAAAGCAGGCTGCTCCTCTCGATTTATCCAGGACTTCATTGGAGGCAACTATCCTGCTCTTCTTGGCTTGCTGATGAAGTGAGAAAGAAGATCTTATGTAAAGCTACTTTAAATACCATTCACATGTAAACAAAACACAAGCGTGCTCCCATGTAGACAGTATGCACATATTGGAAACTATTTTGTCCACAAACACACAATCAGCTCTGCTTTGGACAGAGCCATTATCTTTGTGTAGTTTGTCTGTTACTCTTGGAGGTTATAACCAGTTGTAGTAGCACTAAACAAGCTGCTCAACCTTCTCAGTCCTCCATATTGTAACAAGGTATAAACATAACATTAGCAGCAGTTTGTTCTTAGTGATAAAAAAAAATCCAAACTATGGAAGAGAGGGCTGTATACATTAAAAAAAAAAACATTTTAAAAAATGCACCTCTTACCACTGTTTTGTCCTTGATTTGGGTTGATGCTTTAAATGCCACCACTGGAAACTCCTGTTGCAAACACTGGATCCACCTCTCCACATTTTCCTTTGGTACCAGATCTATGACAGAGAAAATCAAATTCAACAAAACTCATGACATATCAGTGCACTAAACCGCTCATCTGCCTGTGTGCATAATTAAATTAACATGGCATTGTCTCATGTCCATTTACCTATTTTGTTAAGAACCAGAAGCAGCTTCTTGTTGCCTTCTCTTCGCAGCACCGCCTCCTCCAGCTGTGGACACCTGTACCCCAGAGGATCCCGTGCATCGAGGACTTCTATCACTACATCCGATGCATCAATTACCTGAAAAATAAGAGAGTGTGGTAAATTTGAGGATTATCAGAGAAGACATTACTGTCACAGATATCCACTGACTGGTGTTGGATGGGCTTACCTTGTTTAATTCGGAGCAGAGGTACTGTTTTGAGTTCTTGTTTGGGGTCGTCTGTTTCGCTGTATCCTCATCCTGTGAAAACAAGGCAAAAAAATGTAAGTCAACCGCAGAGAAATTAACCTCAACAGATTGATGATTTCACTGTTGCCTTTTACCTGTCGAACCCTCTTGACCTTGGGTTCTGTTTCTTTACTTGCAGGCTCTTTTTCCCTTTTCCTTTTCTGGGCCCGCTCCTCCTTTTTAGCTTGTCTCTTTCTCTGTTTTTCTTCTTCAATCTGCAAAACCGAAAAAAAAAAAAAACAGACCATATACTGAGTGCTATAAATAAGGCTGCACCAACACAAGTCAACTTAAAACACTGTACAGACTGCACTGTTTCTCAAAAGCATCTTAAAGCTGAGATGATCTTGGCCCACATATATACACACAATGCAAGTAAGATCATTTTCATCTTATACCACTTTTGGGGACTAGATTAGATCCATGCAGCCATCTGAAAAATACACTGCATTTACACATGCTGGTCGTTATAATAAACTGCATCATCAGAGCACATGGCTGTCACCTGCTGCCTCCTCTGCTCTGCCTCCCTCAGGATCTCCTCCTTGAAGGGAGCACTGCTAGGCACACCGGGGTCCTTCTTCGGACGTTTACTCACTCCCTTCTTCTTTGCCTCTTTTCTTAACTTTCTGTTGTGCTCCCGGACCTAAACACACATCACCAAAATAGTAAGTCAAACAGGTTAAAATTTAGAGAAGCAGTAGCAATCTCATGCACACAGGCCTCGTCGACCATTAAGCTTTTTTTTTTTAAAAAAACACAAGCTGTAGTAATTTACAAACTCTTACCTTTTTCTGTATTTTATAACGTTTGGAACATGACATCCGCTTACTTGCTTTCTTTAACTCTGAGGATGAAGGATAAAAACAGCGGTGATACAACCACAGTTGAACATTTGTTGAATTGTTAGCTAAAACGAAGCTAGCGCCGATCTACAAATACTGGTTACTGTGGACTAACACAGTTAGCTTCTTAGCTCGGTGGATTAACCGAACAGTAACACATTAAAGAGTTGTTTTCTATCTGCTAAATTATGACTTAAATACCAGTGCTGACTTACTTGGTCGTTTCATCGTGGAGTTGCGGACCTGCAAATGTGACTGCTCTGCTCTGCTCTGCTCTGCTCTCACACACGTGGAGAAGCGAACAAGTTTCGATGTTTGGTCACTTCCGCTTTTGTCAGCAAGTGGCGCCACCTGCTGAGCTGGAGTACAAACAGGTGACGAGACGGTGCTCATTTATGCGCTAGCGTTTTAAATAAATAAATAAATAAATAAATAAATAAATAAATAAATAAATAAATAAATAAATAAATAAATAAATAAATAAATAAATAAAAGACATCATATTCTGCCTTATGATTCAAAATGTGTCTTATTATTTCTATTTCACTTCTCAATATATTTAATAACCTCATTTATATTATTATATCCACATGCCGATATTTGTATTTTAATTATAATAACTGTTTACAATGGGTTCTGTTTTTATTTCATATCACATATTTGCTCACTTTTATTATTTTGTTTGTAAATTGGGTGACTCTGCCCCTGATTGGAGATGCATATAATAATTTCTTGAACTTTTCCATACTGCAGTGTTCCACCCCATGAGTCTATGGTACTGTACCCTACAGTGTAAGCCACACGCTGTAAATATACCCACACAGTGTAAGTGTAGTGAGATGCCATGTTTTTTATTGTTTCTATTTGGGACTTTTATTGTTTCTCAGATGGCACATTTTCACACAACTATACAGAATTCTTTGTTAAAGCTTGATGCATAGAAATTGAGATACAAATGTCAAAGCTGGCTGGCAGAGGGTGCTTCCACTGTCTATGTCTTTTGTCTATGTTTGCTTAAAAAGTAGGAGCAACCTGTTATTACACATTTTTGCTGGTTTCTAACAGATGAACATATTTTTAAAAAATGTAAACAATAACAAAGCATAACTGAAGTATATCATTCCAAGACTGCATCTTACTTAAGATGTTTAGTGACTGGACAGAAATCTGATGATGATAACATGATTTGTATTGTATAAAATGTGTGATGACCTCATGTAAACATTTAACTAACATGTGCAGCCACATGACAAACACAGCCCACAGAAAGTTTTTATAATCAATCTCAAACATGTTGCCACTGTTGCAGTTTATTGTAATGTGCCAGATCTCAGCCACTTGCCACATTAGGGCATGCTCTTCTGTCAGACTGTGATGGCAGCAGGTGCAGCACAAGATTCTGTGACCCCGTCAGTTTCTGTGTCCCGAACAAACCCAAACCAAACTGCAACGCAAACCACAACAGATTTGTTTTTTTTATTCTCGAAACTGAAAGTGTAAGTCGTGTATGCCTACCACAATCAGACAAATCTTGGGAAAGAACAGGTACTGAAGAAGAAGAAGAAGAAGAAGAAGAAGAAGAAGAAGAAGAAGAAGAAGAAGAAGAAGAAGAAGAAGAAACTACTCTGGGTCACGTGATTGGGTCGAGCATCTTTTTTGGTCCATTTTGGATGATAGCAGGAGCCCTGTGCAACCCAAGAAAATGACCAAACTGCAGTTTTTAAACGTCTTTTTGACTGAGCGTCTCATGCTCGCTGCGCAGGAGATCTACAAATCTGTCGAGGACACGATTTTGGAGTACCAGGAGGAGATAGCGATCCGGGAGCGGGAGAACGACCATCTGAGACGCAGGCTTCGAGACGCTGGAATTGAAATATGGCCAGGTTAGCTCCGCTGAAAGCTAACGGTGCAGTTGCGCCCCTTTATGTCCTTTCAGCCGAGCGTGTGGGTGGCACTGGGTAGTGAAACCAGAATGGCCGTGTGCAGGAACAAAGCTTTAACACAACAAAGAGACTCAGGATAATGTTCCTCCACTTCCAGACAAGTTAACTTTAGCTGTTAGCGGGCTAGTTGACGTTAGCTGCTGTTGTTGTGGAGCGGCTAGCGCGTTAGCAACCTTTGTTCGTTAGCCAACCAGCTAGTTTAGCCAACTAGCCTATTCCAGGCTTAGCATTTACTTATATCTGGATACTTTTGAGCGTTGCGAGTGAGTCATGATTTATTTCACAGTGACAGAACGTAGTGAGCACTGACAAAACGAATACACACTATTCACCTGTTGTGTCACTGTGCTTGTGGTTGTTTTCTCCAATTTTCAAACTCGGTTTCCACACAGACCCAAGGCTCAAACTACTGCAAAAGAAGTCACTATGCATGAGTGGAAATATGTTATGAACATCTGAATTCAATCCGTTTGTGGACATCGTATTGCGCGCACCCTCATTTGCGCTTGACATCAGTGTTTGTTCTTGTTGGAGTGTCTAATATCAAAGTTACATCCACTGTTAATGTTGTGAAACACACAAGTCCAAAACAGTGAATTCTTGATACAGTAGACATCACATACAGCATTAGTGGCAATTACAAACGTCCCCTGACTCCCCCTGTCCCCTAGCAGATTAAAATATGTTAAATTGAGTGTTTGTTGTTGTGGACAGCATTGCACAGCTACATTGATCACAAGAAAAGATGTGACAGGATTTTGATGACTCCATCCTGCCTGACATTTTCCTGTGGGGAGCATTGGTACTGCCCTGTATGTTCTATGCTGTATCTTAGTTGAAATGTTTGTATGTTGTGTATCACCTTCATCACATTTGGGTTTCTGTTATTTTTAGACAACAAGATAGTAAGTTCAGCGCTTTGCATTTTGATGGAAAAAGTTTGTCTGCTAAATAAATGTTTTACAGAAGAACACTGCTGTTAGCATTTCCACATACCTGGATGCTCCAGCCATAGTTTGAAAGTGTCTGCAGCTTGTGTTCAGCTACAACCTACTTGAGACCAAATCCATTTTGACACTCAGATACAACTTTTATAAGCAAAGTCTGATTTTCTGTTAACTGCAAGTGCCATATGGCATATAAATGGACTCGGTTGTGTTTTGCAGAAATGTAGCTGATGTTTTTGATCTAAGCCTCTACCTCTTGTTCTCAGATCGTCCGTCCATGGCGCTGTTGGACGAGGAGGATGGTGAGCATCCACGCCGTGAGTGGAGTCCCAGCATGGGGCACGAAGAGCGTATCCCTATTCAGATAAAGGATAAGAGAGATCTCCGGGCCAACCAAGGAGATGATCAGCTTCGTGGCCATGGCTCTTGCAGCACGCCAGAGAACATGTTCACTCCTCCGCGTGTTGGAAATGAATATCCCCAGGAAGCCCCACACACGTCCAACCTCCCTCAGAGTCAAGGAGTGGAGAACAGGGAGCGGGACCCCGGATCTCGAGGCCCCTCAAGGCATGTGAAGGTAGAGAGTGGAGGAGCCCACAGAGGCTCAGCTTCCTCAAACAGCGGTGCCCAGCCGTTGGCGCCAGTGAACCCAAACTGCTCAAACGAGAACAACATTGACATTATTGGGGTGGAGAATGGAGGACAGATGGTTGGTGCTAAGGGAAATGGAACTGGTGCTAACAGAGGTCAGGCCTCTCACATGCGGAACCAAGGAGCCAATGCCGTGGACTGCCCCCATCAAAAATCCCCTTTACAAGGCCACATGTCGTCCTTTTGCTGCAAGGTTTGCGGTGAGGCATTTAGTCACGTGGGCCACCTGCATGTGCATGTACAAGTGCACACGCGAGAAAAACCTTACCGCTGTGGAGTGTGCGGCAAATGTTGCAGCTCCTCCGGCAGACTCCAGGAGCACCAGCGCAGCCACACGGGGGAAAAACCATTCCGCTGCCAGATTTGTGGAAAGGGCTTCACACAGATGGCTCACCTGAAGGTCCACATGAGGATCCATACTGGGGAGAAGCCCTACAGTTGCCCTGTGTGTGGCAAATGCTTCAGCCGTTCAGACAAAATCAAAAGGCATCTCCAGACCCATAGCCGCGAGGGAACATATTTCTCAGGGCAATGATGCAAGTGTGTTGTTAAACAACCCAGTTTGTGAATCATATTGATGTGGGAAACTTTTCAACAAAAAGCTAAAATTGCTGCCATTAAGTCGAGGCTTTTTTTTCTACTTTCCAAGAATTAGGGATTCTGCAACTCTTAGAGAAAGTTTCTTATCTAACCTAATATTTCTCCACACCATAGTCCCTCAATAGAATTTGTATTAGCCAGTTTAGTACGTCATTTACTTAATTTTGTACTTGTCACTGAGTATTAACTCTCTGTGACAATTTGAGTTATTAGCTAGCCTTCCTGAATTATCAAGCCTTTCCTTCCTTAGTCATATAATTAGCATGATGAAGTCTTCCACACATGCCTTGAAACTGAGATGCATTAAGAAATGCAACAATGTTCAGCACATTCATGGCTCATTGTCAGCCACTCGCACCACTTCCTTAACTTTACACAATTTAAAATTGGCATACTTGACGTCTCGTGATCACTAATAAAAGAACTCAAAATGAAGAGGCCGTGTGTGCATGAAATGATCTCCTTTTTCTCAAATAACCAGAGAATTGATGGCCTGACAAATTAAGTGTGTGTGTGTCATCTGGCCTACCCTAACACTGCCAGTTCTTTTCATATGTAGCAATTTAAGAAATGACACAAAGTTTAGGGCAAACAAAAAGATAATAAAATGCCTCTGTGAACTGTGGACTTGACAGACTTAGCAGGAGAAGTCTGACCTGGCACTCATCTCCATTTGAATCTTTTATTTTATCCTTTTTCTTCCAAGTGCTGTTACATTGTTGCAGAGCTAAATACTGCCATCTCACATCGTCAGTGCTTCATGTTGTCCACTGGAGTATGGACAAGTCTGTTGTGAGACTGCTCCACTATTTTGTGAAATAATGTGATATTCTGTAAAATACCACTAGTCACGATCTACCATGCATTTAGGAATTTTGTGGTGTCTTTTTTTCTATGACAAGCACTAAGGCATCTGTCTGAGACGATGCAGAACTCCACTCTATAACAGGGCCATACAGTATTAGCTGAACCTTTTGTGGGTTTTTTTCAGGGGTCTCAGTACGCAAAGATTTATGTTCCACCACAGTAGTAGGTTGGTTTTTTCTTTGGGAGCGTTTTTCAGAAGTGATCGGTTGGTTTAGCACAGAATCAGGTACTTCCTCTGACCCCAGAACAGCAGACCCAACAGTTACCTTTCTCCTCTCAGGACTAATGCTGCATTCACAACATGAGGGCATACCAGAAATACTAACGTCTGAATAAAAATAGCTATAATAAAAGTCAGACACTCAGGGTTTGTGAGTTTTCCCATAAGATTTGAATCTACTTGGAGCAGGAATATCAATTTGCTCTTGAATGTCCTGCAGAAATCAACTTATTAATATGATACCTCCAGTGTGTCAAAGCTCAGTTGTTTGCTCCTGGAGGAACACCAGTGAGACCACCATGTGTGATGAATGCAGCATGAGACGACAGCACGTCCTCACAGCTGACCAGCAGCCCTTCACTCACAGTTTTCTCTGGGACACCTTTGCTCCCCCCTGCACACACACACTCACACTCTACATGTACAGTGTTGTATCATTGCGTATTAAATGTTATTTTTTAATAAAGTAGTAATTGAGTATCCATTGTAACTGTCTTGTATTATGTGAACAAACATTAACAGGGTACAACTTGGACAGGGTGGCAGTTGATAGATTATTGGGTCCAAAGCCAACCTAAAGTGTCAGTATTTGTTGACGTGGAAGTGAGACTGACTCAAGGATCTCTCTCCAGGATCTCTCTCCACTCATGTATTGTTGCCTTAAATTCTGGATTGATAGAAGTGGCTTTATCAGGGCCGACATCTATACTGATTATTTGTAATCAAAGAAGACTGTTCAATGATATTTGTTTCTATACATTTTCTTCATACTTCCACTCCTTTACTTTTATTTGATCATTTTACTGACTGAGCAGATTCAGATTACTCTGCTATTACTCATGATGTGTAACCAGTCAGATGTTGTGAGCAGGACATCGATTAAAACTGTAGAGTGGTGACTAGAGAGAAAGAATGCTGCATCAGAGCAAAGTAGAACATTTTTAAATTAACTTATTTAATCTGCAATTGGTCACAAAAAACAGCGATACCAGTGACTGGGGAAATGCTGAATATTATCCCCATAAATCAGCCAGGCTCATAATCAGTTGGTTCCTCAATAGTGCTGAGTAGACGTCATTAGCAACACCTGTGCTTTTCCTTCTATGACAAGTCAATATCTGCTGTGAGAAAAGCGTATAGGAGAACATAAATCTTTTAACTTTGGGTCCTGCTTCTGTGCACTGAAAAAAAACAAACTAATACATGTTCCAAATACAGAATGAAAGTCAGCATTTTCACAGATAATATGTAAAGAAATAGTTGGTTTCCAGCAAATGATTCTCTCAGTTTTATTTTGTAGTAACAGATATGAACACCTGGTGGGGTACTTTCCATTTGAATGTTTTTCATGAGTGACACTATATTTCAAGCCGTCTCCTGCCAGTGCAGATTTACTGGAGTCTTTTTCTTAATTTATCTGAGTGATTGAAGTGCCTCTCTAGCTACTGAAATGAAAAACAATTAAAGAAATGTTGATTAAAGGATCAACTAGAAACTGGAATGTGCCTTTGCCATCATAATATCATTCAGTTTGGTAGTATATTCTGTTGTTTTACATATTATAGGTTTACCAATGTCACTAGTGGCTCATTTACATCTGTTTAGTACTTTGTAGTGGACCATGTATTTACACATGGCAGCTTTACATCTGTGAAAACAATACATCAGTAAGAGAGAGACCCTGACAGCCCTACCAAGGTTTATCCCCCAGTAATTAATTTAGAACCACTTCCATATACTTCAAATGACATATTCATGCCTCTTGTGATGTGGAGAAACACTCCATCATTCCTTTATTATCTGGCACAGTCATAACAATATTCTCTTTCTGCGTCGACAGAATAATAGCATATCTTCTAGCAGCAGCGGCGGCGGCTTTGAACACTGAGACTAATAAGAATACGAAGGAGATCCAGCGGACAAAACTCGGGCACAGCTCTGATTTGCAGTCAGATCTCACATCTCCTCAGGCTGCAACACAATGCAGCCAGGAGACAGAGGGGAGATGCAGGTGATATACTACATTTCATTTGCTCGTATCAGATTTAAGTTGCTGCCAAACACAAGTTATTGAGGCAAACGTCCCTTTTCAGGTACATCTGTAGCTTAACCCTTACCTTCACCTACTGCAGCTAGCTTATCAAGTTATCCCAATCATCAGCAAACAAATCATTAGCCAATATACAGTACACTTAATACAAAACATCTTTTAAAAAGTTTGTTCTCACCTTAAATGTTTGCACGCTGTCCTCAGCATTTCACAGTGAAACTGATGCCTTGATGTTCTGACTTATTTAAAAAATAAATGAATACCATTTCACAATGACCTTTACCTACAGGCTTTTCAAAGGTTAATTTTGAACACTTATGTAATTGATACCTAAAATATATGAAATATCTTCAAATCATGACAGCATCTATCTTCTCACTTCCTTCCTCTATCTATCGTATCTATCCAAACACACAGTAGCTGTTTGGTCTCATTTGCCCTTGTCCTGAGATATTTATTAAATCTCTGATCTTTTGCCTCACACACACACACACACACACACACACACACACACACACACACACACACACACACACACACACACACACACACACACACACACACACACACACACAAAACAAGATCTGACTGGAAATCAATTGTTGTGTTTTTTTGTGTGAATGAATGAAATACATTTATATATTCAGCAGTGACCTCTCTTCTTTTGACCGCAGCTTCAGAGGAAAACATTGTTATGTCTGAAGATACCTTGGAAGCAACCCAGTCATTCAGTGAAGAGCAGCACAGCATCAGTGCCGTACCTCATGTCTATTGATACTCCTTTGTCATGACATTCTTGAAAAAAAGTACACCCTAAATGCCGTTGCGGCCTACTTTTGTCAGGCCCACACAGTGGTTCCCTAACTTCCCACCAGGGGACTTTCTGATCAATCACTATAACCTTAATATCTAAAAATAGCAGAGAGCATCATTGTTTTATGAGCGATGGAGCTTTCAGTGTCTGACTGCTGATGACTGATTGAGGTGGGACGAGAGTGCACTCTAGGGATCTCATTCAGATGTTGATTGATCTCCAGTTTAAGCCTTCATTGAAGATGGAAGCTCATAGCCCACGAGGCTGGACATTAAATATTAAGTTTTGCAGAGAAGGGTTGTGGTCAGTAGCTGCCTACAGTGTGGAAGAGGAGGAGGGCACTGGAGATGGATATCAGTCAGCTGGTCCATAAATCAGAGTAATGTGGTGGAGCAACAAAGCATGGCTGCAGTCTTGCATGCACCACAAGTGTCTACATCACATTTGTGAATAGGAAACATATTTCAGCCTCAGCCTTAAAATGTCCAAAAATGACTCAACCTTTGTCTATATTTTGTTTAGTTGTGTATTAACATTATTACAAATATAGATCAACAACTCTCCTCTCATCATTAAGAATCCACTGTGACTCTGGCTGTTTATTCCTTTAGCACCTCTGGAAGAATAACCACCTGATCTCCACCTGCTAAAGAGCTCCAACTTGACGCAGAGCTTGTTTTGCCTTTGGTGCTGCTCCACTTGTACATAAGTGTGGTGCAGTCTGTTTCCAAAAGTCAGGTTTGCTGGACATCCATCAACTTTTCTGTCCCTCCAGGGGGGCTGCAGTCTCCTCTCTGCAGTGGCAGGGAGCCTGTCCACTGTTTTCCTGAGGCGCTGCAGGCAGCCACTCCAGCTCCATCTTGGGGAGCAGAGGTTCAGTCCAGTCTGTGCTGCTATTTACTGAAGATCACTGTGAATGCAAAAGTCCATTGTTTATTATGGGAACAAAGAACCCTTAATTCAGTTTTCTGGCCATCCTGCTCAGTTCTAGCAAGTGATTTTTTTTTTTTTTAATGGTGACATAGTCTTTCGCAAAAGCAGGTCTTAATCATTTACTCTATTTCCTGCACATCAACCATTTGTAGTTGGATATACATCACTGAGGAAGCAGTGAAAGCCGCGTTATGGTTGGCAGTTAAATTTTTTGAGCACACACATACAAATCACGTACACCCATGTTTCATCTGCGCTTTTCTTACTATGACAAGTTAAACTATCTGCTGTAAAACACGCCCACAGAAGAACATAAATCTTTTCCACAATTGGAGTTTCTCAGCTCTGAATCCTACTGCTGTGAGTGGAACAACTCTCATTTATATTCATTGCAACTGTGTCTGTAACTCCACGCTATAATGATCATGTAGAGGCTCTAATTTAGATGTTAATTTGTAGTTTACGAGTCTCTACATTATGCCATCAACATCACATATTGACAAACTTTTGATGGGAAACCAGTTTTGCAGATTCACAGATCTGCATGTGGGTACAAATAAATATCTTGTCATCTGTGCTGATGATGAATCATTTCCCTGTGAAAATACACTGTAATCAGTCCAACACTACTAGTGGCAAACATAATATCTCGGGAACCGTTTTCATTTCCCGACACTCACCACCCAGTCTCTCTCTCCCACACACATATGTCAGCAAGAAAAAATGATGTTTCATTAATTCCTAACACCTCCCATATCCTGCAGCATCTGTCTGACCGCTCGATGACACATCGATCTGCTCTTCAAGGACAGGAAATGCCGGGATTACGCTTTGTATCCTTATGATCCCTGTTTTATCTCAAGACCCAGCAATGCTGGTGGAGCACTGTGGAAATGAAAGCATATATTGTATTTTGGCAGGAGCTTAAGTGATCTGAGGGGCCAGCTAGAGAGATGTGGATGCATGACTAACACTTCTCCAGAAACTACCAGTGAGTGGTCGGTAATGTGTTGTGTACTCAGCAACTAATGTGTTGCCCTGAGACAAGTTGTTTCAACTTAGTCACGCTTACCTGACTGTTGCTACATTATTATAGAGTTTTACAGATGGTTGTATGGCTTCATGTGACCTTACATAAAACAGATTTTCCTGTTAGATTTGATAAAGGCAAATTTTACATTTTGGAGAGAGAGCATAGGTATCGGTTGCTGATTTTATTCATATCCTGAGTTGAGGTATCAAGACTGGAATAAAAAGAGTTGCACTGGTGCATCCCCATGTTAAAACCATAACATTTCATAAAAAAAATGCAGAATATTTATCTAATCTATCACATTATTTGTAAGGTGTTGTTGTATCACATTTGTCTTAGTCTATAGGTGGGCTCCTGAGCCGTACTGGCTACTCGAGCATCCGACAGATACAGAGCAACATTATCATTCATGTTGAGTCATGTTCGAGTCATGTCCCCCTCCCCACACCACTTTCTCGTGTTTTGGTTTTGATGATTTCGTGGGGGAAATATCTCACTTTTTAGCTGCTAAATGCTGCTCTATTTTTCGCCAGCTGGTCCTCTATTTCGTCTGTCTGCCATTTGGTGTTTGGCAGGTTGTGTACAGTACGGGCTTTTAGAGCTTTATCTCTGGAAGCAGCTGCCTGCTGTGGCTGAAAACTGTGAGTGGCGAGAGTGGTAAACAGAAAATTGCTGCAAAAGAAAAAATGAAAGCTGCTGAAACACTTTGCAGAACGTCAGAGTGTGGACAGAATTCCCTGTGGGTTCGTCGCCATGGATGACCATTTTCACATTAGACCTACACATACGCCTTCCCCTCGCTTGATCTTGACCTCATAAGTCACTGAGGCCAACGACTGACTAATGTGATTTGCCATGTGGACTAATTACTGTATATAATCTCTTGGAAAATCCATAATAAGCATTGCAGGGGAATTAATTTGTCCGTAATAGGATTACAGACCTCCGTCACAAATACCATCAACATTACAGTCCTGCCTCCACTTTTGTTTCCTCCTCTTGCTGCCAGATTTGGGAAAGAGCTGGGGGGAAATGCTTGGATATCAAAGGCTATTAGAATTTGAGGTTCAAAGGGCTGAGACACATACAACTGAAACTGGACAATGGAAATGTAAGAATGTGTTTGGACAGAAAACGTCTAAAGACAGAGAAAAGAACATAGCAAAACAGATGGATAGATGTCTGACACATGATACTGTAAATAATAATAGTTCTTGGGGTGTGCGGCTAATAAAGCTAACGATTTCAAATCTCGGCTGAGTCTGGACCTCATCACGTCATCCTCCTTCCTCTGCTCTTCCTCCTTCTCTGTAATACTCAACCTCTACCTCTCTCCTTACATAACAATATCCTTTCTGTTTATCCTCCTGTCCCATCTATCATTTCCTCCTCCACTCACACTCTCTTGCAGCTTTTCCATCCTCTTGGCCATGCCATCGTATTTCACGGCGGCCTTTTAATGTTGTCGACCTACGTGCACGGGCTCCATCTGAGGCCGTAAGTCTCCGGGATTACATGCGCTGTCATATTTCTGATCCCGCTGTCCAGGCAAACAGGGAAATCTGTGTCTTTTTCACACCTACTGGCAGTGATCTCTTTTAAGTGGCAAAATAAATCACCCGGCTTCAGAATTTTACAGCACCGTGAGGGATAGCGCATCAACAGGGAGTGACGAAAATCAGCATTAGATGGCACACACGTTGTTGGCCCTCCTTGAACCATCTGCAGTTTGACAAAACACATCAAAAAAGGCTTGGCTGTGATTGTTTACTAAACCCTATTCCTGAATAGCAGCTTTCCAATCCTATCTTAGCATCTGTAACTAGGCACAGCAGGTCTGTCAAACATCATATGTTTGGTCTAATGTTTAAATTGGATAAAAAAAATGTGTAAGTCCCTCGCTATTAACTGCTAAATTATTCATACCACGGGTAGGGACTATACAATACATTATACTATATATACCAGGACTTGTAAGGTGCTCTTTGCCGCTGTTATTGTGCAGCATTTCTCTGGCAATGTACTCATACATCACATGCCGTTTTTACAAGATCTCTTTATGGCCTTTCTGCCTCACTGGTCAGTTTTAAGTGGAGATTAACGTTGGATGCGAGGGAGGGATGGATGGGTGATACGCAACATATGGGTCACATGCAGAAGCCAGTCTGCAGTAACGCCACGCCGTCTCTAAATATTTGCTTGTGTGTCACCAGGAATATCACTTTCAACCAAATGTCCTGTTTTGATACTGGATCCCATAAATCAAGCCATTCTGTGAGTCACTTGTTCCATCGATGCTAAATTTGGCTGAAATTTCAGATGTTTATCAGTTTCAGTTATGATAAGAAATTTCTGGGCACTCAACTTAAATAAAGACATGAATTATGGGGAACGTGTCAAAAATAATCATCACAACGCTGCCTTCTTTTAGCCGGGCTACTTTGTGTTGACAGCATAAGGGAGAAAAAAGGGGGGCGAGGGAAAGAGAGAGAAAAAGTAGATGAGAGGGTGAGGGAGTCTTGGTTCAGTGGGCACTGAGTTCAGTGGGCCTCATTAGAGATGAAGCCTCATAATAGAGGATACTCGCTAACAAGCTTTGACCCCGGTGGGAGGACGGGGTTCAGCGCGGACGGGCTTGGATGAATACATCAGCATCAGGGGTCCCCCGCTCGGGTCTCTGGGGCTCCTCTGTTGTTATTTATCCTGATGAAAGAATCACCCTGAAAATCAATAACATTAATAGACTCACCCATTAGACGAGCTGGCTGAGCTCCAGGAAAAGGATAAAGGGTTTCAGGCGCACAGAGAGTGATTTACTGCACTCCCTTCTCCAGCATCCGGCCAAAAGCTGTGTTCTTAAAAACTATAGAGAACTGAGGGATGATTGGAAGATATCACATTTAACTTTAATGGTCCCAAGCCAAAAAAAAAAGATGTTGCACATGAGGTATTTCATTGCTTTTGCCACCATAAAAGAAAATTGGAATGAAACTGAGGATACTAGCTATCTCCAAACCTTATCTGGGAACTACCTGACTTTCAGAAAACAGGTTCATCTGTCTCTGGAAATATGAAGTCAAGGACTTGAAGTACCTGTTATTTCTCAGCACTGTCTTTTTGAACAATTTTCTTACAGGCTGCAGCTTTTCCACTGATGAGGCGGACTTTGAAGCCCGCAGGGAGGGTTCATGCAAGTCATAGGTTTGCGTGGATCATGAAGGCAATTAGAGGCTGTTTGGCAAAAATTTTTAAAGCAACTGTTAAGATCAATGCGCTCTACTTGAGTGTCACATCAAAGCTCTCCCTCCTCCACTCGCCATCCAAACAGCCATCTCTCTTTCAACCTCATCTCTGGGCAATTTCAAGGTGTGCTGCATCATTTCCACACTCCCCAATGCCTTGTATGTTATTATACCTGACTGTGTACCGTAAGGGCTCTGGAGAGATTTGTTTTTGAAATTATAAACTCGCCCACAATAAGTTTATGGTGACCTTAGTTCAAGAGAGGGCCACTCAGACAACCTGAGTAGGTATAACTCAGACTGTTTAAGCTGTATGCAGTCAGTCTTCGCGTTGTCTCGATCGATTACAGCGGCTGAAGCCCCTGAGGCTGTCCTTACAATGCATTACAATACAATTCTATTTCATGCGGAGATGGTTTAAGATTGAAATGTGGTTGTATGGTTCATGAACTTTTGTACTCAAATGCATTAGGAATTGTTCAGCGGGTGCTTCATCGAAGGTCTAAAATCGACTAGACCTTCGTTTATTTACTCTGCTGAGTCATTTTATGAGTTATTATCCCAAATGTTATATGGAGCGTTACAAATACAGTTTTGTTTGGTCGCCTGTCGCTACAACTTCCGGGAGAGAGTGAGTGAGGAGTGAAGTTGCCAACTTAGACTAAACATGACGTGTTTGAAAGTTTCAAACATTACCTCGGGAATGAACGTTTTTGCCTGCGTCATACCAGACAGATTTTCAAGAGCAGTAGTGCTTGTTTATTGGTGAGTTCACCACCAGCGAACTGAGTAAGACCTTTGGATCATTTGTGTTTCGTCATGTGAGTCACACACGTGTCTATTTGCCCTAAACAGCCTGATTACTTTACTGTGCATCCGCAACTTTACGTTGAGGAAGTTGAGACCATTTAGCCTCCAGCTCCAGTCCGCAGTCAACACTACAGCAAACATCCAACAATGAAGGCCACCTCGGATCGCTGCTGCAGTCAGGTTGATCAACAGAAGTGAAAATAAATCCAATTTTTGAAGTTAAAGTAAAACTCTCGCCAAAATGCAACGTAGGGTTTTTTTGTGAATGTACCTGAGTCAAACCTTCACGTAAAAGCATAATTGCGACCAAAGAGGCGCTTTTAAGATTTACTGTATTTTCATTTTCATTCACTCACTCACTTTCACTTGCCCGTAGTATCAACAGGGTCTGGGTGGCAATAGCTCAGTGGGTAGAGCGGCTGGCGTCTTGTCCAGGGAGTGCTCTGCCCTTGCCCAGAGTCAGCTGGGATTGGCTCCAGCAACAAACCCCCCATAAAAGGGAAAAGCAGTTACGGACATGTAATGACATGATCTCTACACACGCGCATTGAGAACGCCATGATGGCAGCTAGCGGAACAAGCAACTACTAACGTGAGTTGTTCAAAAACGTTCTTTTTAGTAAACTCTGTGTACACAAACAATGTTCTCAATGCTCGTGTTCATGTGTAGAGACCCTGGTGATACTACGAGCAAACTTTCATGTTGAATCGAGCTTTTTTAAAAGTAGTGATTTTGATGCTATTGCTAAAGTGTCCATAGCACTCCCATTTAAAAAGAGTTTGAGCCAAAAACGAAAATACAGTAAATCTTAAAAGTGCCTCTTTCATCGTAATTATGCTTTTACACGTAGGTTTGACTCATATACATTCACAAAAAAACCCTATGTTGCATTTTGGCGAGAGTTTTGCTTTAAAGTTTAAAAGTTATTTGTGGGCTCCTCTCCCATCAGTAAATGGTGCCAGAATCGATCTGATCCAACTCGTTTGATGTTTATTCGTCTGACTCTGGACTCGACTATCTCCCCTATGGCTAAATATTTACCAGTTTATTTTAAAAGATAATTAGCAGTGACAGGGAAACAGATGAACCTGCCAGATTCATATTTCTTCAGATCCCAGACACAAAACGTGACAAAAAAGCTGTCAAAGCATGTTACATTCTAATCATTGAACATCTTGAAATTAGCAAAGAGAACGCAGTTACAAACGTGACAAGCTGGGAAAGTAAAAACAGTCTTGTTAACAACGTTGATTTGGTCACATTGATACAAATATCCCCCGGTGTATCCTCAGAGGTATTTCTACATTTAGTCATCTCAGAATAGGTCGATCAAAATGTCAGAGAGAAACGCACAGTGAAACACACACACACACACACACACACACACACACACACACACACACACACACACACACACATACACGCACACTCTTCTCCTCAGAGTCAGTGTACGTCTCGGCTCGGCTCCTCAGAGAGGAGCAGTCAGTCACGGCTGTGTGTTTCTGCATGAATGGTCAGACTGTTCTTTGAGGCAGTGACGTATCAGACAAATGTCAGCGCACCGGCCACCACATTCACAGTGTTGAGCCAGCAGCCAACATTTCAGCCCTCTCTTTTCCTTTTTTTCATCCAACATCCCACTTCTCATTCATGTACCTCAGACCACATAAGGGTGAAACTCCAGACAGACAGAAAATGAAAAGTAAAGCAGCTCTTACGATTTTCTTATGATTTATGAGCACTTAGTGTCAATTACTTACCTTTTATTAATCAAATACTAATGCTTTCACTTGAGATCAGGCCTTTTTGCTGAAGTATATACGATAACCAAAGACATGATTTGCATTTTATTCATTTCTCCTGTCAACATTTTTAACCTAAAACTCCCCTGTATGGATGTAACATGTACTTCACCCTCTTCGTGTCCTGTTAGCAGTTTTCCTAGCATACAATCTATAACCAGCATGCTGTCTGAAGCCCTGCAGTGCTGACAGTTATTGCTGCAAAAGTGTTGAATCAAAAGACACAATGACTACCTGGGGAGACAAGGTTAGATACAGTTTGAAGCCATTTAGTGTCACTGTCACGTAATGTCAATCACTAAAATGCAGGAAGCATCATTCATTGACTGAAGCTGCCCAAATGTCCAAAATATTCAGCAGTATCAACAAACACTAACCCCCCCATAGCTGCATATAGATCAGAGAAAAGCAGAGCCAGAACTCCCTGATAGTTTCACACAACATAACAATCACAACATGCTGAGAGAAAAATGAGTTTGACAGCAGAGAGCCTCTCTGGGGTGGCCTAGCGGCGATAAAGCTAAGCAGGTGGAGGCCGTGGAAGTGAATAACATAATTTATGGCACAAAGCAGTAATTTTTATGGACACTTTCATCCCTCTGAAGAAACAGATTGACATTTGGGGAAATAAACTCTCTCCCTGCTCTCTTGCTGAGCCTTACACATTAAGAGCGATACCACTCTGATGTCTGAGTCTGATTATGAAGCAAGGGCCAGGAGACAGTCGGCCAGGAGACTTGTCATGGTTTACCTTAGCCTTACGGTTGGAAATGGTGAAAACAGCTAGCCTGAATCCAAAGGTTAAGGTCCCATATTGTGGGAAGTGAGATTTCAAGACTTTTTTTTTTTTTTACTTAGTAATAAAAGATGAAGGTATCAAAACACACTGAGAAATGCACACAGCACTTGTTCAGACACTGTGCCTTTTAATGAGTTATCAGGACTTCTATGAAGTTCTGATGTCACAGCTGTACCGTCACCGACCACAGCACAGCCATGTTTGTGAAAACACCTGCAGAGCTGATGAAAAACACAGTGGGTGGAACCTACCTGGGGCTGACCAATCAGAAAAGACTGAACTTTGAGAGGGAGGGGGGCCTTAAAGCGACAGGCGCTTCAGCTAACCCTAACCCTAACCCTAACCCAGATATTAATGATGTTTGAACTTTGATATTTTCTTGACTGCCAAAATAAAAGTATGAACCTTAAAATTAGCAAAAAATGGGAATATGTGTTTTACATTTACGGTTTGGAACAGATTGAACAAACACAACATAATAGTGAGCTACAGAGTTGCTGGTGGGATGACCAAAACTGACCAAACTGACAAAATTTAAACCTTGTAAAATAAATTCTGTCATCAGGTATGTAAATTATTCTATCTACTTGACATCACAAAGCTGGGACTCAGTTAATGTTCAGACCGAAATGAAAGGGATAAAATAGTGACGTCCACATATACCTGCGGACCATGTGGAGGTCACTCTACAGCTCACTTAGGAGACACTGTTCTGTTCCACTGCTGCTGTCTGCAGCATTACAATGAGCTTTGGCTCTCAGTCTGTCTGAGTCGATACTGGAGCTAGTGGAGGAGAAAGAGAAGGAACAAAAAAGGGGGAGCCTTTAAAATATAAGGGTGGGGGGAGCTTTCATAGTGTCCTGAGATAAGGAAAATATTCTCTGTTGTTTTCTCTCTCTAATTAAATCTGTAATGACAAATTGAGCGACTAGTAAATTATGTCTTACAATAGATACACTTTCTTCTTTTCCACCTACAAACATGTTTTGATTAATTGCCGTAATTAAAGCCTGTTTCGGTTCACTGATCGTCACTTCGCTCTTTGAGATTCTCTCATAGATGTGTGCAACCAGCTCTGACCGGGTCTTCTCAGTGGGCGGACACTGCTGGAGAATGAAACACATGTTCGACAGCCGTGACAAAGCCTCTAAACTATCTGCTGACAGTGAGGACCTGTGCAGGCATCAATTTACAATTAATCTCCCATCAGTGTGCCATAACATGTTGACTCAAGGCAGTGTGTTGTTGCAGTTGGCTCTTAGGGAAGGACTTTTTTTAATGGATTCTGGATTTAATGTTTTCCTCCACATGTGCTTAATCACTTCTATGACTGTATGGATTTGGGAAGTGTTTGTGTAATCTGCGCACAGAAACGGCGAATCTGGGGCAAGTCATGGGGGTATAGACATGTCTATACAGCAGGACTGAGAGGACTGAAGGGTGATGGGAGTTTTTAGACAGCAGTGACGACAGCAAAAAGGTTGTAAAGCTAAAGTTGTTTCCGTTAAACTGTTTTTAGGTGCATTTTCATAAAAAATGCTGAATTATTAAAGAATAGTTGTAATGCCATCAAAACTTTTTAGGCTGTGGTGGAAAACTACAAAAAGCAAAGGACACAGACACATCAGATCTGTGTGGAGCCATGAGAAACTAACCTCTGACATATTGACATAAATGTCATATTTCCTTTGTGTTTTCTATTTGATTTTCCACCGTTTGACTGGCGCTCTTTGAATGACATCATTTTTGTGAGAATTTGTGCCACCAGCTGTTTATCTCTATGCGTTCATATCCTAGTATTTGCTTAAGAGTGGCGCAATGCCCATTAACTCACTTTTTCCTTTGTAGATTTTCTAGAAATGTGGGTAGTTTCTTTGAGCTACAGTTGAAATAAATACCTGCCAAATGGTGCGTCCTCAAGGTAGTTGTGTCATGTCTCATCTGAACTGATGTCATGTTTTTGTTTTCCTTTGTCTTTTCAGTTCTGTTACCTGTTTTTTTTTTTTTTGGTGTCCAACTCTCCTCTCATTACAGATCCCCTTCCTGCCCTCGTGTGTTTCCTGATGTTGTGTTTGTCTGTCCCTCCCTGATGTGCTTCACCTGTGTCCATGTATCCCTACCTCCCTGCCAGTTTGTCTTTGCCCTCCGCAGCAAGCGGGACAGCAGTCATCCGAGTGTTTGCCCATTAGTGTTATTGACCATGTTTTTTTGGACCTTACCTTGCCTCTGCCAAGCCCCTTTGTGTTTTATGTTGCCATGCTGTTTGATTTCATGTGTACTGAACCAGCCTTCAGTTGACGCTGTATTCTTTGGAAAACCTGAACTGGCCATTGCTCAAGTTGTCGATTTATCCCAATGTGTTGGAATATGGCAAGCAGGGTCACGGTACACCCTTCAGCATTTCAGACCGATGAAACAAAAATGTTAAATGGTGCATTGCTTTGAGTTACAGAAGCTGGTGCAATAGTTGCCAGCATGGAAAGAGCCATGCTAGCTGCTCCTGGCTTAGCTGACTGTCTTCTGACTCCAGCTTCATATTTTCAAAGTGGGTTCCTTCATGAGGAATAATGTTCAACTGGTTTCACATTGAACATACAAATAACTTCTAAACCTCTAATCCTGTGTTGCACACACTGGTTCACTTTGAAACTGTCCCCTTTAAAGTCAAAGAGTTGCATGAGAAATGTGTTTTCCTCTCAAACAGCCTGAACGGTCCTCGAGAGAAAGAAGAAAGGGAAACGATTCAGAGCTCCGGCCACTAAAAGGTTTGGATTGGAGTGCACCATTTGCAATAATCAACGAGAGCCTCACATCGTGTGCTAAAAGAAGGCATAGTAAATTGAGGATGATCTTATTAAAAAGGAAAACATCTATTCAATCCAGCACTTTCATTTATAAGACAATATAATGCCGAGGTCTCTTTGGTGTTGCGCCTTTTCATTCACATTCTGGAGGCTGTCTGTGGATTCATCTCCGTGCCCAGAATAACCTCATGAGATGTGACTGAGTAGAAATTTAGTCATGCAGGTGAAATTGTTTTGGTGCTACTTGGTACACGATTTGCATTTTCTGATTAAATGGAAAGTCTGTGATATCAATTTATGCAGGAGAAATACTTTGGTGAGTGGAAGGCTTGTATGCGTCCATTTCATGGATTTGCCCTCACAAGAACCTCTCTGGCCGCACATTACAGTGGAAACATTATCGAGTCACCCTCCAATCACTCTGTTTCTTTGAAAATGTTGACATTAATCAGTTGTTTTCTTATTGTGACCGTCCCGGTAATCAGTCTGTTGTTTTATTTTATGTGCCAGAGATGCTTCATGAATTCACAAGCAGACGCTACAATTTGCTCAGTTAGACATGCTTCAGTGTCAACACGAAGAAAAACAAGCTTGACATTACGTCGTTTTCTTCGTGGAGGAGAGGACAAGGGTTTTGAAAAAGCTTGCAGCAGACTTTCACGCTGAGCCGTGAGAGGATATGTTGGTGCAGCAGCAGGGCTATAAACGTATGCCGCTGAGAGGGATCAATTTGTGATTTGGTATGTGGGAGAAGAGGAAAAAGAAAGCTATTTTTAGCCTCAAAGAAAGCCTTCTCATCTCGTGTTATTATGAAAAACTGCATGTGATAAGGTGTCAAAAAAAATCTTTGAATTCATCTTTCAAGTGGCTGAATAACTTTGTTTTGTTTTCTGTGCCCTCAACTATAGAGCAATATTCATGTCATTTTGAGACTATGACACAAATAATGATGCCGACGATGTGAATTTGCCTCTGAAAGCATTCATTTGCCTAATAGTGTGTTAATAATCGAATTCTCTGGAAAATATCTATCATGTTAATATGAACGTCCACGCCTCCAAGCATTGTGGTTGACAGGTTTGAGATTAAGAACTTGGCGAGGTCAGCGACACAATCAAACAAAATCAATCAGATTATATATTTATTTACATCACGCTACTAATGCCCGACATCTTTTACTGTGAGCATTACTCATTTCCAAGGGGACTCATCTGCATGATAGATGGACGGTGCCAAGGTAAACCACCGACTCATAGCTTACCGGGGGTGTGAGTGAGAGGACAGAGTGGTACAGAATCTATGAAAGGAATGCGAAAGCACAAACTCTGCCCGCCAGGGGAGGATTACTTCTCAAATTTATAGCAACGTTTTCTCACACCAGTTTTTTTTCTTTCTTTCTTTAGTTCTGGCTGTTGGTTGCTTTGGCCTCATAAACCGTGGTCAGTGATCAGGCTCCAGTGAGAGCTTGGCGTGGATGGTGCAGAGCTCAGTTATGTGAACAAATGCACGTCAGCCCAAGATCGTAAGCCTCTTCTGTGGCATGACTCTTCTCCTGATAACTCATTTATTGTCCCTCATTATAGTCACTCAGACATTATGAGATTAGTCAGTAATAAAGGAGCATGCAATGGAGTCTGTCTCCACTTCAGCACAAAGGTCGAGATGTTATCTGAAATTAATTTGACAAACTGTGCAATCAACTGAAGACAGAGGCTGTTTGGCTGTTTGTTAACAGGAAAGAAAGATAGAAAGAAAGAAAAGTGCTGGAAGACTTGGAGGTTAAAGAAAGTGATGGTACACTTGTCCCAACCGATGGAATGATGCCACAATCATGTTGAATGGCTCATAGTTATAAAATAATCTGCTGTTTATTTTCTTAAAGGTGAAGTGCAACGATTGCACAAATGCTGAGATATGACTGATTTCGACAGAAGCAAGGCTAGCTGGTTAGCATGATAATTTCAGTAGATAACTTCCTAACACAGGCTAATTTTTTAATGCTTTGCAATAAAATGTTCATATTGCACCAGTGAGTATTCATAATGAGTCAAGCACTAAAAATATTGGATCCATCACTCCCCCATCAAATCAGATGTGCAGGGAACTTCAAATGTGCCTAAATAAAGCGTAGCACAAGCAGTCCAGCATATTCCAAGAAACTGATACTGTACTGCAATTTGTGGGTTGTATCCACATGGGTAAGTGCACTTATTGTCAGTCGCTTTGAATATAAGCTTAACAAGTGAAACATTAGATAATATAAGTAAATGAGATGGAATGTAAAGTGGGATGATGTCCCCTGTCATTATTATAATTAAGAAAATACTTTAAAAGCCTTGAGAACAGCCTAAAATCCAAAGCCAAACAAGCAGAGACGACAATCATTTTGCTCCATTCTCTATGTTTACAAATTAAAACATGGCCATCTGTGCCAGTTCTTTGAGTAACAACATCATCTACCTCGCCACAAAGCTGACAAGGATAACAAACCCCAATACAAATATTGCTCCTATTTCTGCGCTCCTGAATTCCAAAAAAAAAAAAGGGTTGCAATCGCAGTTAAACTATTGACCAGAAGCAGATGTTGAAGCCTTTCAATTTTCCAGGTCACAGCACAGGAGCAGACCTCATGTTTGCCACAACAAACATGAAACAGGCTGGTAGGAGCCAGAGAGCCTTTCCAAAGCCCAGCGGGGTCGGCTGATTGGCCGGGGCTACTTTCCCTTCCCAGTGAGCCAAACACAGATGATGTAATGGGCATCATCAAAACCAGCATTGTTATAGCTTTGTTTTACTTTTGTCCCCATCATCTTAATTTGGGTACAGAGCTGGGAGAGTCTCCAGTTTATCACACTTACTCACACCCACAGTAGTAGCTATGGGCTTATGTAGATCTGATGTGCCTCCGGTTTGGAGAAAAGAGGAAGTTATCTGGTAAGTGTATGTGGGTGTAAGTGTGTGTGTGTGTGTGTGTGTGTGTGTGTGTGTGTGTGTGTGTGTGTGTGTGTGTGTGTGTGTGTGTGTGTGTGTGTGTGAGAGATAAGGTTAAGTGTCCTTCTGGAGATCTCTGATCAAAATCTTCCATCAGAGCATGTTGTCAACTCTTTATCCTGCCATGCAAAGGCAGATAGCAGTAATTACTTAAGTGGATAAGTTGAGAAAGAAAAGGGTGACAAACCGTGAAACAGAAAGAAAAGTTGTGTTACCATTTAGGCCAATAATTTGAATCCCCAAATCCCAGGCATATAGATGCAACATGAATGAATGAAACATGATGCAGTCTGGCTCTTGGCTGTGTTGACTGAACGCAAGAGAACATCATCTAGTCCTACAAATAACGGATTATTTACAGTTTTAAATATCCGTTTTGCTAGCTAGCTGTCTATGTACAATACATATTTATGGTAAAATGTTAAAAATGTATGTAAAAATGAATCTGGGCTGTAAGATAGCTCTGATATTTGGGGATTTAACGGTATCTTAAATCAAAACTCTCGCCAAAATTCAACTTAGGCTTTTTTTTGTGAATGTATATGAGTCAAACTTTCGTGTTAAAGCATAATTACGATAAAAGAGGGACGAAAATTTACCGTATTCTCGTTTCAATGAGATTGCTTGGGCCAAATTAGTGATAGCGTCAAAATCGCTATTTTCAAAACACTAAGAAGGCTCGATACAACATGAAACTTTGCTCGTAGTATCACCAGGGTCTCTACACGTGAACACGAGCGTTGAGAACATTGTATGTGTACACAGAGTTTACTAAAAAGAAGGTTCTTCACTAACTCACGTTAGCAGTAGCTTGTTACGCTAGCCGCAGTCATGGCAGCCGAGAAGTATCGATCTCAGAATGCAACATAACCTGGAGGGCAGTTAAGGTGGACCGCTACTGTCTTCTGGTAACAACCATCCACGCGATATCTCACGTGACTTTTCCTGCTTTTGATTTGAGTATTGCTTCTTATATGAGGCTTCTTTTTCACCTTCAAGGTCAATATTGTTTTTTGCTAATGACAAAACAATGAATTAGATGTGCATTTATATGGAACTAAGATTTAGGAGCGGTCTACCTTAGGTCATCTGCTAATGTGAGTTGTCCAAAAACTTTCTTTGAACTCTGTGTACACAAACAATGTTCTCAATGCTCATATTAATGTGCAGAGACCCTGGTGATACTATGAGCAAAGTCTCATGTTGCGTCGAGCCTTCGACTTTGATGCTATTGCTAATTTTCCCATAGCACTCCCATTTAAAATGAGTTTGACCTGAAAATACAGCAAATCTTAATAGTGTCTCTTTCGTCGTAATTATGCTTTTACACAAAGGACTGACTCATATACATTCACATAAAAATGCTAGGTGGCATTTTGGCACGTGTTTCACTTTAATCAATACATGCTGAGATGGCAGTTATTGTTACTCTGCTAAGCTAGGCTACTTTTTTTTTTAGCCTGATTTTGTCCTTTTTTACCTTCTTCACCATAATCTAGTGAGACTACTGTTCCATTCAGTTATGTGGGATAACACATTGAATTTAATATTTCTCATTAGAGTGCTAGCAGCTACGCTAAATTTGTCTTCTCCGTAGCTTTTCCACTTGAGACAGTTGTCAAGCATTAGGTAGCTGTACGGATGGCTGTGTTCTGTAGTGAGCTTAGTCCAACTAAATTAAAGTGTTGTCACAAAATCATATTTCTATGAAATGTTTATATGATAAAACAGACACCAGGCCTGTTCAGATTCAGGTCTTAACAGCTTTTGACTGAGTTACTGTTATTTTTTATCACATCTTCAGTGGCACTGATCAATTAAATGCATTGAACAACTCGGCCCACTGTGAGACGTATATTATATGTTAACCACAAAATATATTTATTTCAGGATCTGGCAACAATGATCTGAAGTTTGGTAGTGCTGCTCGGTATTACATGCCTGCTGTTTCTGAACCCTCTGACAACTTAGTTCTCAGGAGCTGCCCACTTTCTTTTCTTGTGAAATCTCCATCTTGGCGACAATCACCATCTCATTGATGGTGATGATGCAATATCCCAACTGCTGGGAGACATCATACCGTCAAATATGTCCAATACAGGCTGCAAATGTATGTGCCTCAGGTCCTGCTGAGACCGTAAGAGTCTGATTATTATGTATCACGGTTCATCTATCAGAGGTTTATCTCTTCCATGTGTTTGTTAGCTTATTGTTAACACCGAGTGTTGGACTGAGACGGTGTAGACTGATGGATGGATCAGCAGAGGTGCACTGTGTTCAGGTAGACAAACAGTGAGGAGAGGACACACACTGAGCGACACTTCCCTCTCGCCAGGAGAGGAGCTGACAGCTGTGGACTCAGCTGGCAGTCTGTTTCTGACTAAAGCTCACTTCAATCAGAGTAACTAAAACAAACAAACAAACAAACAAAACATGGTAAGGAAGTGGTAAATGCCAAGTTACATATTTAAAGTTTCTTTAGAATTAGGCCCCAATTACCAGAATAATTACCTCAATATATATTGGAAATTACCCCAACATGATTTATGATAATAATAACAATACTCACAATACAATTTCCAAGATACAGTTAATAAGAAGATCATTTCTATTTCATTTCCAGGAAACGTTCAACTGGTTTATTTTGAAACATCTGCTGATTATGCTGTTTCAACTTCCTCTCAGTAGAAGTGAAGTGAGATGTTGCAGCATCTAGTTCCTGCAGATCAGTTATGATAACGCAGTTCGTTTCTTGAATGTTTTAAACTAAAATTCTGTCCATCACATTACAAATAGCACCTTTAACTGAGCCACAAAATGCATAGACACGACGGGCGAAATGTCCCCAAAGGTGGCATGCTTAATACACCCCATCCAATGAGATCACGTTGACTGTTCGGTCCGTGCAGTACGCTGGATGCATGCTGTAGAAATCAGCCATCTTTACATTTGTTCCCACACAATGGCAGCTACCAACACTCGAACCACAGATACCACAAGATACCAACGTCATTTTACTTCGGTTGCACGAACATTGTTAGTAGCTGGAAACTACCATCAGATCGCTCACACAGAGATAAACAAAATAATCATTTTGGACCCAACAAACAATTTTAAATTTGAGTCACTATTGTAATAATGTTTTGAGGACAACTTTTATTCTGCACCTGTGGACACGCTCTGTAGATGTGTTACATTAAAAAAAAAAAAAGAAGAAAAGATTTGCTTATGTAAAATGTATTTGAACAGTGATAATGAGCAGATATGTGTGTTTATGTTTCTTCTCAGGAGGTGAATAATATAGATTGAGTGAAAACAGATTTAGAGGGATTTTAGGATCCCCTTTCCACGGACCACTGATCCAGAGCATTGGCTTCATGGCCCAGAGCGACCGGGGGGGTGAATGTCATTAACAAGTCAGACTGGACACCAAGTCAACCTTGGCTCGGATAGCAGCCTTTGCATATCGCCTGGAATGGACGACTTCACGACAGAGGGTCCTATTTTTTTTTAATGAAGATTCCAATGTTGATATGAGAGAGAAATTAAACTAGTTTAATTTCACAGACACTAGCTGTGGAGTCCCACTGGTACCTCTCTGGTAATGATGTTACTTTACCTCAGCTTCCTCCAAGGCTGCCCCGGCTCCTCAAACACATTGTAAAAAACAAATTAGCAGTATATATAAAGGGAGACAGGGCTGACAAAGGAGGCCTGAGGTACATGAAGACGTGAGACAAACACACATTCAGACAATTTACTTGGTCAAATTGCTCGTGTTTATTCATTACTGTGCTCCATGTGGGAGCCGCTCAAATAGATACTGTAAACACAGCCTGGCTCTGAGATGCATAATTAGCATGTTGTTTACCCGAAGCAGCGACATGAAACAACCTGCTTCTTGTATAATGGGAATGGTAAAAACGCTCATGTGTGAAATCCATCGTTGGGAATGACAAATGGGTATATTCACACCATAATTAGACAGTCTGGCTAGAATGTGTTTGTGTATAATATGTGAAATTGAGAGGAGTGTGAAATCTTGAAGTTGAGTGTGGAAACCCACATTTGTACGCATATTACACTTATGTCTTCACCGTCCCTCCGTTCTGTGTTAACATTGCACTTTAATGACTACATATCTTGGGGTTTATTTGCTAAATAAACATCATCCAAGAAATAATTAAACATTAAAACCAGACCAATATTAAGATTCCTCTCCCAATCACATCATCTCTTCTTTACATATCAGGTTATAAATAACTGAGGTCAACATTGTACCATTTTATTCATAGACAGTTCCTCAGTTGTCTATACAAGCCTGTGGACCTTTTGTTAAAATTGTTATTGATGCTGGACTGTGGATTTTCTTTGTGATAGACTGGGGTCGGATTCTCCGCAACAGTCCTGAGGATGTGATTTTATGCACCTTTTTCAACAGCCTCGTCTCGGCTCCTCTATCCAGAGAGCAACAGTAGCTGCTGTTGGTTTGGAAAAGGAGTCACTAAACTAAATGAACCAGCAGCTTCAATCAGTGCCGTAGTTTAATGGGGCCCCTTTAAAGTGTTGATCCTGTTCACGGCTAAGCGGCGCTGCGGTCTGTCTCATCATGGACTGAACAGGTCGCCTATCCATCACAGAGCCAACAAAACAAACATAAACAGACGACAATTTCACACTCAAAGGCAAGTAAGAGGTTTCACTTTATATAAAGTGCATTCAGACAGCATGAGGAAACACACGGACAGAGGGAGAGCGTGCAGACTCTACAGTCGGCTGCTGGTTTTGACAAACAAACAAAAGCTAAATGACATTACCGACTGGAATCAAATTCTGGTCAAAGTATTTGATTGATTGTCATGGAAATTGACACTCGTGCTCCTCAGAAAATGAACCATCATGACTCATGAATAATTCCTCTACCACCACCACGAGGTTGACTATTCTTGATTATGAGTGAAATGTATAAAAGCTATTAGATCGACATTCATGGCCCTCAGAGGAAGATCCCTGATAACTTTTGGTGATCCGATGATTTTTAATCTAACACAACCAGTGGATCATTTTGCTTATTTGATTTGTTCCCATATTCCTTGCTTTCCTAAATGTATCGTTAGGGGGCCTAGAAATCCTTTGTAATAAACATGATCTAATCTACTGCATTTGCTGTTTTTGTGTATTTCCCTACTTTCCAGTTTGTCTGATGTAAAACCGAGAGAATTACATCATTAACACATGTTCCGATGTTAATACCCGAACTGGGTATTTGCAAGCTCTGGTGTTTGCCTGTCATACTTTGATTTATCGATTCAATAACAATCGGGTGTACTGGACGTGAGAAAGCTGCTGGCAGCGTAGTGTGTGCACTGTTGAACTGCAAAGTCAAACTAATTTCTCAGAAGTTAGTTTGACTTTGCAGTTCAACCGTGCACACATTACGCAGCAATGTGTGCACGGTTGAACTGCAAAGTCAGACTAATTTCTCAGAAGTTACCGGAATGAAACTCAGTAAAAGCATCAGTTCACCAACATATTCCCTTTGAGAGACAACACACAGCTGGTTTTGATTCAACATGGGACAAAAAGCATGCAGGACTGATTCCGATAGATTTTCCAATATGTAATTTATTTATTTTTTTCTCTTAGAGGTTGTATTGCAACAGTGTGTGGTTGGATTTCTGGGAAATTATGATTAAATCCAAAACCCAAACCATCCAAAACCCTCACGGACTTCAGTATCTAATTTTAAGAATCCATTGACTCTGAGAGATATCAAGACGCCATAATACTGATTAAGCCTTGTTAAATGTTAGTCTTACTGGAATCAGTTCAGTTACGTTCAATTTACTTTGTCTTCAGATTTAGTTGAAATAAATGAGTGTGCAATTTAAAATCCTTTTAGAATCCTTTGGCCTCAGCGCATTTCTGAGGAGACAGTACTGTGCGGTCACTTTGATGTGAAACATCAAACTGATTAATTTTTTAAATGCAAACATAACAAGCTGGGTTTAGAGATGGAGAGCAGAGCGAGCCTGGCCGTGGAGTCATTTCAGAACAGCTGTTTTAGCCCTGACTACTTCTGCCCGCGATACTACAGTTCAAACACCTTTAATTCTAATGTCTTCTTTAGTCGTCCTCACAATTTGAATAGAGCAGTTACACTACACACTAAAAACAAACTGATGTCAGGACTGTTACTGCGGATTTAAAATCGCCGTATCTATACCGACTGTATACACTTGTTCTCTAAAGAGTAATGACTACTATAATTATTTAATCAGGCAAATTCAATAAAGTTAGGGGACCTGAGAGAATAACAAAAGGAAGATTAAAAACAAAGTGAAATGTGACCAGCCCCTATAGACAAACAGTCATCTCAAACTCTGACTCTCCAGTTTGTAATGCAGACTTTCTTTTAAAGTGTGAGGTCTACAAAGCCAAGCGGAGATTGGCTGTGGTCGACAGCAGTGGTTATAATGACAGATACAAATTTAAACAAGACAAAATAGAAATACAGCACAGAATAGAAAACCACTGATGATGAGGAATCAATATGTCACTTGAAAAAATGTTCTCCAGCTTTTCAAAGCTACTCCAAACGCTTTTTCAGAGTTTAAGATGTCATGTTTTTGTTGATACTGCTGGGAATTCAGTTGCAGTGTGTGTTGATCGCTGAGGGCGTAGTGAAGGCCGCTACAAGGAACGCTCATTCCTTGTTCATTTATGTGCCCCACAAATAGAGTATGAGCAGCAAACCCAGGTCCACTGCAGGGAAGATAAACTTCTGTATATGGGACACCTGCTCTACCCACTGAGCTAAATGGCACCGCATGCTCAACATTTTTATACATAGTAGTGTCAACAACACATGAACACTAGAGGCGTTATCTTTGTAAGGTTAGATTTGTATAGGTGTAAATAACAAAGTGGTCTCTGTGTCTATATAGATAGTAAATTCAGTGGAATGCCCCTTTTAAACTGTCTAAAATGTTCACCTCCTAAGAAATTGTCACGTATGTAACATGTTTGTTTCCCAGTCAGGCATCCTTCTCTCAGGATTATCAAGCCTCCCCTCCCTCACATCACCCATGCATCATTACATGTTATGCTCTGAGTAATATCCAGCACACAGCTGTCGTGCCAGTGTTTTATGTACTTCAACAAAATTAAAAATCGTTTGTGTGTAGAGAATCAATTCAGCCCGTTTGAGTTTTGCGATTCCTGCAGCTCTACAGCCTCAACACGCACTTAAAGGACAAACAGACGGTCGTTGTCAGTGTTCCCTTCACTCGCCATCTGCCTCTGAGTCAACTCCACCTTCCCCTCACTGACATTCTCAATCCCTCATCTTCATGCTGCTACCTGCTCCCTTACCCTTCTTCTTAAATATTGCATGGTGTTTATTACAGACAACTGAGCAGCAGTCGAGGTGGCACTTGACAAATTTCCTAAAAAGTTTCCCAACAGAAGAAGTGCGAAGATGCTGTGTGGTTTTCAGCTACTGCGCCAAAATGGAGACTGAATTTCTTGAGAAAAATGTCAGAATTGGGACGCATGTTCTGATCCCATCAGTATAACAGTTTTGACGTCAAGACCAGTACATACTGTATATATTTGTTTACAGGATATGGCGTGATGGACTGGTGCAGATACTTGTTTTTACAACAGTCGTACAGAGTGTATTTTCTCACACTATTTGCCCAAAACAAAGTCCCTTCAGGCAGAATTTCAGAAAACATGCTCTGTTCAGTGTGTGACACAGCCCCAAGAGACTGAAATGTCCCTCTGGAAGACTTTCATGAGTTTGATGAAAAAAAGCCAACCACAACCACTCGTGAGACCTTCCCGTCATTGGTAGAAAATTGCGAGATTGTGTCTTCTTGCGATCGTCTTGTGAGCTTGTCTGGTGTGGGTCCAAATGGAACTGCAATGTTACTGGCTGAAAGAAAGCTGTCCATCCCTGGCGAGAAATTATGCAGTGACATAAAAAGAGAGATGAAAAAGAAGAGGGGTGCATACATGGACTTTCTGGAAACTTAACCTGATGTTATAACAAGTTGTTTTAGTTTATTATAGTGTGTAGGAAGACGTTTGAGGGACAGAATGAGAGATGCAAGGGGAGCAAACTGAAGGTTTTGAGTGGAGCCGTGCCAACGTGACCCTGAGAGCATGAGCTGTTTCATTTGTTGTTTTGGGCAGATTTCAGCCGTGGCTGCAGGAGATTCTAATAGCGCCTTCAGACATAGACATTCTTCCCGTAACATGGCCAAGAATCACGGCAATCTATCTATCTATCTATCTATCTATCTATCTATCTATCTATCTATCTATCTATCTATCTATCTATCTATCTATCTATCTATCTATCTATCTATCTATCTATCTATCTATCTATCTATCTATCTATCTATCTATCTATCTATCTATCTATCTCACCAGAGTTTTGCACAATCTATGATTAGTTTGTGATTATACTACACTCTGTCTCCGGAGTGGCTGAGAGCTGCAGCATATAACTAGTCTCTTAAAAGGTCTATATAATAGCTGTTTTGGAGCATTCTACTGTATCACACCAACTTCCTCCACAGGTGGAGTTTGCATAGTCATCGTGGAATCGCAGATGTGAGAATGACAGTTTTCTGACAAACCATTTGTGGGGTTTGAGGTTGAACAATGAAATTGACATGAAGTGCAAAACATGCCAGCCAAACACAATAAAACAAGAGGGGAACAGTAAAATCCACAAATACAGAGAAAATAAACACATGCATCTGTATTTTGCAATGACGTTAAAGTTTGTTCTCTCGAAACCTCAAGAAAGTGATATCACAGAAAAATGGAGGGGATTACATTATCGACCCGAAAATTTCTTTGGTACTTTATGTGAAAGTTGTTTTGGGCCATTTAAAGTGATTAAGTTCAAAAGGCTGTTTCAGCAATTTAGTGTTAAACTTGCATAAATTTGAGGACATTTTGAAAATAACCATCAAAATCAGGCTGAGCTTTAGTCCCTTGTGTGGGTTGAACTGGACCCAACTTCACTGCACCAGTTTGTAACGCAGGCTTTCTGTTAAAAATATCACAAGTGTGTTTGAGAAGTCAAGCAGTGCACACTGGCTTACTGCTTACTACTGTGAAGAATACAAGGTCATGAATAATGTATAAGAGCAGAGGCGGAAGTCTAACCCCATAGGTTAACCTTGACCAGGCAGTTGCACCATATCAATAGAAGCACACATATTTAAACATACAAACATTCAGCCTAAACTTTGAGGTCATCAGCATTTTGATTTAATGTGTCATCCTGACAGCAATAACATCTTCTGGCATAAGAAAACACTCCTAGAATAATTCATTTCTAAAAATAGTTTGGTTTGATCGTTAACAGCAGGCTAGTAAAAATACAATTCACAAGAAAAATACACATGACACATATTGCAAATATGATGGCACAGCTGAGACACCACACATGCTAGAAGCATCTTGTACATTGGTATGCTGATGGTTGCGTTGAATACTGGAATCAAGTGTACAAACAGGCCCCGGGGGCTTTAGGAGATTCAATCCTGTAAATCGGCTTCGTGCACATTTTCTCCTCGGGACAGACAGGAGACAGATGGTGGTTCAGTTTCATGGGAACAGTGACGACCGTGGAAGAATCAAAATAATCTGTAGGTTTACACGAGAGGACAAAGTTATGAAGGACCGTTGTAAACACAGGAAATAGTTGTTTGCTCGGTATTTGATAGAAATCACTCATGCTCTGCCAAACATGCAACCGGCTTCCTCAGAATTCTACAGAAGTGATCAATTAAATGAATTTTCCATGTAACGATACACTGGCCCTTTATTACCTGCAATGGGACTGAATAAACTTAGAACTCAGTATTGTTGGAAGCTGTCGGAGAAGCGGATACATCGATAAAGACATAAAAAAGCAGAAGATGCCAATTTGAGTGTGAGTGTTGCAGACAAAGAGCTGTAACCTCATTATCATAATTTCCCTCACTGATGATAGTACCTCCATTCTTCTGACACACATCTGTCAGGATCAAACAGAAGAACTTCACATGTAACAGTGTCCAGCAGCCTTACAGAACATGTTTTAGACTCACAAACAGTAAATCTACTCAGCAATATGAAATTGACTTTAAAGGAGCACTCCACTAGATTTGTAATTCAAGATCAGTTTCCTCACTGGCTCATAGAGGCTACTGAAAGTGTAATTTACGACTTTCGAGAGACATTTTTAAAACTTGAATGTAAAAAAAATATATCCAATGATGTCTTCTTTTTTAAAATTTGTACATAGAGGTTAAATATATTGAAAGACTGTTCAGTTGTGTTATTGGAAGTATATGATGACTGATGTATGATGTGGTTATTTTGATGATTAGTCTTCTAATTTAAACATTCCTTTTTGCAATCGGATTGCAATGACCAAGTATTTATTTTAAAATGTTTTGTTATTTGTGACACATTTCATGTCATTGTTCAACCTATTTTGTCTTTCACTCTCACTGTTTGTGTAGCTTCTCTAATTTCCATATATATTTTTTCATTTTCTTTCCTTATAGGGAGGAAAGCATTATTTTAAAATGTTTGTTCTCTGTTGCATCCAAGTCAAGCACTAAAGTCAAGAGAGGTGAAAACTGCTTGAAATCTTCAGTTCTGCATCTTGATGAACCAATTTCTAGTTACTGGACATTTTGCAAATACTTTCAACTTCAGCACATCTTCTGGTGAATGGTGCAGATCAGCAAATGAAGCTCATGATGCGAGGCTCTCGCCAGCAGGAACGTATCTGAACAATTCCCTCCATTTACCCGGGGCTGGAGAGGGTTGATGAGGAGCTGCACGTTCTCTCCCTAAATTATCACGCTTCAACAGCCACTGCACAGATTCAACACAATGGACCTCAATACAAGCAGGGAATCATTCAACAGGCCTGCGGAGCCTCAGTTCTTTGAAAGGGGGAGAAAAAATACTCCCAGATAAAATATTTTTCAGTGTGGAGTGCATAGAAAACAGGTGATGAAAACAACCACATTTTTAACCTTGTTCACTTAAGTGTGTTCACTTATTTGGAAATTCTGGTAAAGAAACATAGAGAAACGACCAGTAGAGCAGGTCCTGCTCCTCCTCTGCTGGATGAATCTCTTCAGACTTTATCGCAGGACATTATTGACTGATTCAGTAAATCTGTCAGATGAAAATCTCTTTCTGCCTAACAACTCATAGATGTCTGAAACTTGACAAGACTCCAACTAGATGGCGATTTTATGCAAACTGGGTTTCATCTCCAGCAAGATACTGAACTCCAGATTGCTCCTGATGTGCAGTTGACACCTTGCATGGCAGCCTCTGCCATCAGTGAGGGCCCTGCGATGAACTGTTGATGAACTTGTCCAGGGTGTACCCTGCCCTCGCCCAGAGAGACAGCTGGGACCGGCTCCAGCAAAAACCCCTGTGACCCCATAAAAGGGATAAAGCCGTTACAGACGATGGATGGATGGATGATTTCGTCACCCCCGTCTTGCCTTTGGGAATAATAAAGTTCAAGCTTAACTTATTCATTTATATCTATATATTTAATCTTTGAATTTGGTCTATATTGTTTCTTGTTATTTAATCTCTTTAATCTCAAAGTAACTTCTAACCTAGACTGGCAAATACATGTAGTAGAATTAAAAATATGATGTTTCCATCTGAAGTTCGGTAGATTAATGCAGACAGTAAATCGAATGGAAAAACTCAAGTGAAGTACAAGTTCCTCCAAATTGTATTTACTTACAATACTTGAGTAAATGTGTTTGGACACTTTCCACCACAGATGCATACAGACTGTAAACACACATGCGCATGACTAAAATGTATGTCTTATATAGTATTACATTGTTGAATTATTTATTTTCATGTAAATACATGCTGCTGCACCATGCTGAGCCTATCTGCTACAACATGCCGTTCCCATTACACTGTAAGGTGAAATTTGAATGACAATAAAAGAAAGTCTAAGACTCAAATGATTCTTTCATTTCCACCATGGTTTCTGTCTCCTCGGGCGAGTACAGTCTCTGTGAAACAGCTGTTGGACTGCAATATGTGGAGTGAAGTTAATGGGTTGAAAAGCTGTTACAGATTACAGATGTAAATGAGGTATGTTATGAGGCTTCAGCACAGTGAAGTAATAATCTCTCCTTTCACTGTTTATGGCCATACTGGGCCTCCATATTTGCATTAAGATCACGCTCGTCATTGGTGAAGTTAAACCATCCTGCACTGTGATAGGATGTGATGTCAGTCGTGGATCCGACATAGGGAGTAAGTAAATATTGAGCAGAGGGATAAGAGACTGTAACAGCCTGGTAGTGTAATGCTATACAAAAAGAAACCTACTAGGCTTATCACCAAAACTCATCAGTTTCAAAATACAGCTCGTCACTTTCGTCGTTAACGTGTCGACTTGATTAACAGCAAAATGATGTAATGTCATGCACCGATGAATCCGTCACATGGGCTCAGACTGAAGTGAAGTGACAGACGGAGCAAATATTTACGGAGATTCGCTCCAAACCCAGGGTCGCCTTCTCCAGTCAGATGTGTGACAGGAGAACAGATTTGGTCCCTCAGTGGTTCTATGTCACAAAGCCCATCCAGCCTGGGCTCTCATGCTGGCTTCTTGCACCTGTTGGCTTGGTGGTGAGTACAAAGACCGGAGCTGACAGTGTGCAGCTAAACCGGGCCACTGTGACAAACAGTCCTCACCTCGATCTGCGCCGAGAGCAACCTCCGGAGACCGTCTCACACTCCTAGCTTTGCCATTGTAGGACTGCGTGGAAACAGCAATGGTATAATTCAAACAATGATTGCAAATTCCCGGTTAAAGCGTGACTTGCAGAATCCACTGTATCATCATACAGACCTCTGTTTCTGGGGGAAAAGATTAAAGCCCTGATAAGGGCCCCTTATTTATCATACACGTTGAGAAGAGAGTGGGTTGCTGGCGAAAATAAATGCTTGGAATTTATTTAATGACTCTTCCAGTAAAAATAGTCTTGTATCACAGAGCGAAACATTGTAACTTAGAAGAGACATTCCATGATATGTCTGTCTGGACGGCCTGCTGAAGGTCAGCAGGCTGTATGAATCACATCAAAATCACGGTCATGTATCATTAATATTAGGTGGTTCCAGCAAAGATAAGAAAGTTTCAAGGCTTTCAAGTCTTCACTGTCTTTCCATGTGTGCACATGCACAGGTAGACACATGCACTCATCTTCAGATGGAGGGTCGGGGGAGACAAAATATTCTTTTACAGAAAGAAAAAAGGACAACAGAGTAAACTTTCGGAGCTCACAAGGTCAGGCACATGTTTTGAGTCAGTCTGCTCCACACAGAAAACCTCAGCAATGAAGAACAGTCACAGTGATAGAGACCTCCCAAAAGCTGCCTGGAAGACAGATAATCATCCTTTACAAGGAAATGCTCAGATGTAATCATCAGCTCTGATTCAGATTTTTTTCTTTTTGTTTGTTTTTCTTTTTTTCTTTTTTAATTGCCTTTTATGGCTCGATTCGATAAGACAGCTTGAAACACATGACAGGAGGTGAGATGAGAGAGATGCAGCAGCTGGCCGCATGTTCGGGCTCGAACCGCGACCGCTGTGGCGCGGACACAGCCTCTGTACATGGGACGGGTGCTCATCAACTGATTCAGATTTTTAAAATTACTCTGATTGCGTTTTCTATAAAACATGCAGAAGCACTCAGTCAGAGCACAGCAAACACAAACAGGATTATTAGCTGTCATCATCTGAGCGCTTTCAAGTGTGGATTTGTCTGACGAGTGCATCCCGTGAACAAATTCAAGGTTACTCAACTTTGGTCATGACACACAATACCAGAGTTACAGAACTGCCATCGTTGCCAAATCATCACGTATTCAGCGTAGTGTGGCAGCACCCCCGGACTCTCAAAGGAAGAAGAATAAGTGGAGAAAAACTGATCACTGGGTTTGCTGTATCGATTTTGATCATTTGTTTTCAGTCAGTCTGTCAGCCTTGCTATTGTTACACAGTACTGTGCTTCAGCTGAAATCAAATAGTGAGTCAAAGTGAAAGGAGTCAACCTTAAAAAAATCAAGAGAAAGTGCAAACGTTAAAATAGCTTTATTATTGTCCTCATACATATGAACATTCAATCGAAATGTGAAACATCTTTTTTTTCTCCTGAAACTGACATTGAAAATGTAGTTTAAAAAACAATGCGATAAATAAAGGTAGCGGACAATTCGCAGATAATCTAACCACTGATTGAGCCAGCGTCTTGTGCTTTTGATTCTAAAAACGTGGGAGGGCTTTTGACAAATTGCACACTCTTACAGCATAAGGCCAAAATATTTCAGGCACCTCCTCGTTATTTATGAATTCTCTGCAGATAAATCGTAGCATTTATTTCTCAGCAAGCCATGGCTAAAAACCAGGCAAGAATTTCTGAGTAGACGTGGCAGAGTGAATCGAGTTCTCATCTGCAGAGTGATGGAAATGATGATGAAAGTCAGGGCGGAGTTGCAGACACATGAAGGATTGAGGACAGAGGCCGAGATAAATCATCCTCAGGGGAAAGACCTTCACTGTAGTCAAGGTGAGAGAAAGAGGCCTCGCGCTGATCGTTTTCCGCCACTGAACAGGTTGTCACGGTGTTGATCTCTTTCCTGACTGGAGAAGATGAAAACTTTGCCCAAACTGTGTCTGTTCAAAAACTGCAGCCCTGCTTGCAATTCAGTACACATGCCTGTGTGAACAGAACGTGTATGCATCACATGCTTTTACGCGACTTGTTTATTCGTCTCATTTGCATCTAGATAGGTTTGTTTGAATGCGTCTGTCGTGCAGCTGAGTCCTGCTGTTTGCCACTGATACCGGGACAACGTTGTCCAGCATTGTTGTGTTGTCTCCCTCCGACACAAATCATCTGGCCGTTTGTCTTGGCCCAGCTTCTTTCTTAGTGTCAGAGCTTCAAAGTCTTGTGCTTTTCAAACTCTCTTCATCCTAAGCTTTCAGCCCAGGTGCCAAGACAACATTTTCTGCAAATCACTGATTCGTTGACATCTGTACGTGTCATAGACGACGTGGGATATTGACTTTTCTATAAGCTGCCTGTAATCACATTCTCATCATGTGTTTATGACCTGACTTTCACATCCAGGCAAAAAGGCGCCAAAGCCAGTGACCCCAGTTCAAGGCTGTGTTTCAACATTTTTAAGTGGGAAAACGCTAGCTAATTTAAATATTGAAAAAATTGTTTGTGGCAACAAAAGAAAAAATATATTTGGGGCAGAGCCAGCGTCTTGTTAGGTCTGAAGGTCCGAAGGTCAGTGGTTCGATTCCCCTGGTCTGCGTGTCGAAGTGTCAGCAAGACACTGAGCCTCAAACTGCTCCTGGTGGTCGGCACCTTGCACGGCAGCCAGCGCCATCAGTATACGAGTGTATCTATGAATTACTGTAAGTCGCTTTGGGCAAAAGTGTCTGCTAACTGTCCTAGATGTAAATTGTATTTTTGACAAGAAGTCTGGAGATTTCTAGCCATGTTTGTGGCGACCAAAACAGGTATCTCAAGCCCAGGCATGATCTTTTCCTAACCCCAACCAAGTGGTTTTGGCGCATAAACCTGACCAGATTGTGCACAACATTAAAGCAGATGTTCAAACCAGAGGAAACTTAATGTTGCATCACATCTGCAGTTTGCAGAAAGTACATAACCAATATTCATACTGGCATGACTGGCATGACTGGGTTAAAAAGGGAGTCTAAATGATGAAATCATGTGTAAACATCAGTGTGAGTTGCATTTCTGACACAATATGCACCTGTCATGAGAATGAATGATGTTCTCCTCCTCAGACATCAGTGTGTCCACTCCCACAGAGGGCCAGCTTTCAGTCACACATATGACTTTGCAGAAAGAAGATCAGGTTTTTTTTAAAAAAAATTTTTATTGTTGTTTTTTTTTTTGTAACAATCTGAACTCCTTTAGTGAATGTCAACATGTCTAAATTTGGATTATTTCGTGAGAAACAATTACCCAGAGGAACATAAACATTTGCGTATCTCGAGCCAATTAAATCGCGTCTGAATAAATTGGAGAGATCCTTCTGGATTGGCTGATGGCGCAATTATCAAAAAAATGAGTCAGACCGAGCAGGAAACGACACTATTTGGGATTAACTCTGTTTATTTAGCCGACCTTTGACACATGCCTGACGGGCTTTGGGAACCTGCTGGTGACTCATTCAGTTCTCCGGTCGGTCCTGTCCCTCTGCCAGCGCCAAACTGCAGGGGCCACTTCATTCTCGGAACCGCCGCCTCGGGACCGTATGGAGACCAGCGTCTTGCGCGCAGCTCGATGTCCTGGAGGAGATCCTAAAATAATACAGCGCATGGGACACTACCTCTACCTCTGTGGGGACATAAAACATGCGAACCCCAAGCCTGGCTGTCTCAGTCGGTGCCAACAAACTCCAACAGGGAACTCCCTCGACGTGTTGTGGAGCCGTTTTCTCCGCTGAGCGCGCACTCCTCCAGCATCCTTGAACATGACTTCGGGTCTGCCTGCCTCTAAAGCCCTCTACATCGGGATGGAGGTGGTGATCGCCGTGTCGTCGGTCATCGGGAACGTGATGGTGGTCTGGGCTGTGCGTATTAACCGCTCCCTGAGAGACACCACGTTTTGTTTCATCGTCTCCCTGGCCTTGGCTGACATTGCGGTCGGGGCGCTCGTCATTCCCCTCGCCATAACCATCAGCATCGGACTCCAGACGCACTTTTACAGCTGCTTGCTGGTCGCCTGCACCGTGCTCGTCCTCACTCAAAGTTCAATCCTGGCGCTGCTGGCCATCGCCATCGACCGCTATCTGAGAGTCAAGATACCCATGAGGTAGGCGGAAAGGTGAATTCTTCTAGCTGTCCATGCCTTGCGTCATGTGTCTGAACCGCTGCCTGGTCCAAGGGCACGCACCGGGGACGGTCATGCGGGGATGTCCGTTTCAGATCCGAGCAGAAGCGGATGATATGTAGCGTCCAGGTGATGTCTCATCATTTTAATTAGTTTACAGTGAAGGGCTGCGCGCATCAGCTCTGACATCTCACAGCGAGCCAGTTCGTTTTTTAACGCTGCGCCAGTTTATCAACAGCTTTCAATATGAATTCACATTCGATTTAAACTTGTCAGATCATCTTTTATTCATTCAAATCAGTGCAACACATAAATTAATACAAAATATGAGCACAAAAACCTGAACATATCGTGACCAGCAAGGGCTGGAAGGTAAAAGATAAATCAGATATGAGCTGCCCTCTTCTTTAAAACTATCCTCCCAAACACTGATACTTGACTTTAAAAGGACTTTGACCTTACAGTTGAACCGAATATATATAGATCGTATTGTATTTTAAATAATTAATAGTGTTGTAGAAAGAACCCGAGACTTATACATATGCAGTAAAGATACTGTATTAAAATGTCACTTGAGTAAAAGTGAAAGTCACCTATAAGAATGACACTTGAGTAAAAGTGTCTGATATCAAAGGCAGAAAGGTATCAACAGTAATCATCAGACAATAAGTGGACTTAAGTATCAGGCATACAAGCAACAATAAATTCATCATTACACATTTGTATATTCTGTGCACTACAGGTAAACATGTTGTTGTCTGTACAGTTATATCATACAAGATCCGATATTTGGCATTTTTCTCAATTACAGTGATTTGTTTCTCTGATTGCTGATGATGTTTATACGTTTATAAATGCACTGCTGGATCTGATGCAGCAATCTGCAAAGTAACTAGTCACTACAGTTATGAATATAGCAGAGTGCAAAGGACAATATTTACCTCTGCAATGTCGTGGATTGGAACTATGAAGCAGACGATGTAATACAAAAGTAAAGTTACCTTTAAACTGAAATTAAATACAGTACTTGAGTTACTGTATCTAGTTACATTCTATCAGGATTGTTTATAGTGGATGAGTGTGTGGATGAGAATATAGATAGATAGATAGGTAGATAGATAGATAGATAGATAGATAGATAGATAGATAGATAGATAGATAGATAGATAGATAGATAGATAGATAGATAATTAGCTTGGTGTAAACAAAAAAATACTTTAATCTATTTATAGGATTTAATTTGGAGTACTCCAGGTCCAAGGGTCAAGGTCCATTTGGCACCTTTAAAGCTGTTGAATTTCACATCTGTTCTCCATCTGCACACCAACACAAGGCACATGTGGCAGTCACACATGTTCTGCTCTTCTTCTTTCTTTTCTCTTTTCTCGTCCGGTTTCCTCGCAGTTAACCTGACGATAAACCGGCATTTCTGTTGCATGGTAACAAGGGCATTTTCTCCTCTGTCCTTGCGTCGCCCGCAATTTTAAGGAAAACTGACAAACTCGAGTTTCCACTTTAAGTTGGCTCATTTAACAATAAGCCTGATGAGTCTGGCACAGAATGCATGACTGGTCAATGGGCTCATGGTGGCTGCTTGATGGATTGCATAATTTCTCAAGCTGGCAACCAGCACACACACAGAAACATGTACACAAACTCCTCAGAAGATGTATATTCCGTTTGCAGTGACGCTACACACGGGAGCAATCAAAACACATTGTGTCGAATTATCTCAAAAATTATAGGCTTCATTGCTGTTCATCAGTTTGCTGCAGGACTGCTCAGCCCTTTTTCATCACACAGTGGGGAACTTAGTCACAATGCAAGGTAATATCTGTATTTATAATTTGGTGTAATGATAATAAAGGTCTTAGGAGTTTAAATCAGTAATCCTCTTTAGAATTTGCATCAGCAGCAGAAAGCGGGATCAGATGCTTCCCCAGAAAACAACAAAAAAAGCCAAAATTTGAGAGAAAATAGACTTCATCCTTTTCCTGTTTAAACTACCACTTAAACCACCTCTGGGGCTCCAGAGGGACACAGTTTAACAAGCGCTGATTGCTTTTTATAGTGGATGTACGGGAAGCACACTGCTATGATGAGGATGTTGTGTGTGAGATTAGAGAATGATGATAAGAAAATAAAAAATAAAACTTTGCAAGTGTGCAGAGCCTGAAGGAGTGGATTTGCAAGGTGGGGAAACAAGGATTTAAATTCCACTGGAAAGATGGAGGACAGTCGAACCCTGAAAGTATTTTTTTGGCAGACGGACAACTGATCTTTATGCAGACACGCAGCTTAGCTTTACAAACAGCTTAACAGAGAGGTGAGATAAAAAACTGTCATCACATAAGACCTACTCCAGACCAAGCCTGTTCAAACATTCTTCGAGCACTTATTCATTCATCTTGTGTTGTGTCTTCTTCACTGTGGCTAACTTCTGAGTGTGTGTGTGTGTGTGTGTGTGTGTGTGTGTGTGTGTGTGTGTGTGTGTGTGTGCTTCACAGGACAGGGAGTGAAAGGATAGAACAAAGAGGAAAAGGGCAAATATGTCAGTCTGGCACATATTTCACTGTGTGTTTATGTGCCTGTACAGCGTTAGCAAGGTTAGCCAGCGTCCAGACGGGATAAGAGGAAAAATTTACTTCACGCATGCCAGAGTGTGAAAGTGTGAGAGTGATTTACTCAACCATTTCATCACTGATTGAGTGCTAACTCGGTTATCTGGTGGATTAAGAATAATCAACAGTTTTTTCCACTGCAATAACCTTGCCATATCATGAGAATGACTAATTCATGGACCTGTCCTGATGACTGTGCGCACGGGGACAGGCCTGGTCACATCATTTGAAGATTTCAAAGAACTGCAGATTGTTGTGTTAGGCAACAACTCGCACTGCCTCTTTCTCTCTTGAAAAGCAGATACATGTCATAGCTCGTGTCTTCCAAGAATCTGATAAGTTTCTTAGAAAAGAGCAGGAGACATTTCCAGAGAAAGACAAACAAAAAGAAATTATGTTAGTGGTTTTAATTCATCACAGAGATCAAAAACGAAACTGGAATTTCATGACAAATTAACGGGATGAATATATAATATAATTATGTCCAAAACGTCAACGTCACAAAAATAACAGCCTTAAAGCAAAAGTGTGTAACTTCTGAAAATGGAGATAATTCAGTCTTCCCTTGACAAATGTAACATTTCAGCACTGCTCAACCAGCCCAAAAGATTTAGCCAATGTTTGCAGACTTCTGTTAGATACTGCTTCACAACAAGGTTTATTAAGCCATTGTGTTGACTTCAGGACTGTCCACCACTTCTGCTACTGCGGAATTAGCATTGTTTTTTTTTTATCCCCAAGACTGTTTAAACTAATCTTCTCTGTTCTGTGATTGGCTATAACTACGGTACTGTGGGGCTAGCATTCATTGCTGCTATGCAAGCTGAAAGGCTCTGTTTGAACTCAAATCTCAAATCTGAACTCATGATCTTTCCCAAACCTGACCAAGTAGTTATGGTGCCTAAACCTTACCAAACTGTGAAAAAACAAAACAAAACAAAAACAAAACAGCAACAACCTGCAACTGATTCACTATGTTTCAGCATTTACGATTATCCTGTGATTGTCAATTGTGGCGACAGTGGATACTTTTCAACAAAAAGAACGACACTACAATCACTTTTGCAATCGTTTAGATGTTTCAGTGGACTGAAATAAAAACGAGATGTTTCTGTTTTTTCCTCTTTAATCTAACGTGCAATATGCAAGATTTTAGTTATAAACATTCAAAAAATAAACAATGATTATCATCAGACTGCGAAGAAATAACAGTTTGGAAGATAGGATGTCTATGTATGGTATTGCACAAATTCTACTTAAGTTAGCATGCTAACCAGTTAGCCCCGGCCTGTCCCAGGACAAAGACCCTGTGCTAACAGTGTAAACAACAACATTTTCATGGTACTTCGAGGTCCCAGTTCAAAACCACTAGATGAATAGCTAATTCAGCTTACTAGCTAATGGCAGCTAGTTAGCAACAAGTAGTGGTTACCCTGGTGATATGCTGTCCCATGTGTTTTGAGAATGAACTCGACAGGTGGCCTGTTTTTTATATTGCACCTTTAAGGTGTTAGTTTTCTTAAACTTTTGATGACATGCAATAAAGCATATGAATTAGTAATAAAGGCACATGCAGATCGAAATGTATCATTCACTTTGCAAAAACAGTATAATGGAGAGTCAAAATGTGTCTATCTTCTCCCTTGTTGCTATAGCTACAAGCGGGTGGTGACCCCTCGGCGAGCTGGCACAGCCGTGCTATTGTGTTGGCTGGTGTCCATTGTAGTGGGCCTCACGCCCATGTTGGGTTGGAACAACCTGCAGAGTCTCCGTGACAATGGCTCCCTGGTCACCGATGACCTCTTGGTGACGTGTCAGTTTGAGACGGTCATCAGCATGGACTACATGGTCTACTTCAACTTCTTTGGCTGGGTGCTGCCCCCTCTGCTCCTCATGCTGGCCATCTACGTCGAAATTTTCTACATGATCCACAAGCAGCTCAACAAGAAGGTGGGTACTTGTGTAGGACCAATCTTGTTTGATTTGCAGCAGTCTAATGACAATCCTTTGCCATTTAAACAGGCCTAATATGAACCAATCAGACTAAAGCTAAATTTATATGCTGATGATATTCTTCTTCGTTTTTTCCACCTCTGTAGGTGACAGCTAGCCACACAGACCCCAGCCGTTACTTTGGCAAGGAGCTGAAGCTAGCCAAGTCGCTCGCCCTCGTTCTCTTCCTCTTCGCAGTCAGCTGGCTCCCTCTTCACATCCTCAACTGCATCACCCTATTTTGCCCTACCTGCAATAAGCCAGAGTTCCTCATTTACATCGCCATTATCCTCACCCATGGCAACTCGGCAGTCAACCCCATCGTTTATGCTTTCCGCATCAACAAATTCCGCACTGCGTTCCGGAAAATCTGGAAACTGTATGTGCTCTGTCAGGATCCTGTTGGTCGGCTTCCTCAAAGAGGGAGCCAGAGAGGACAGAGTCATGAGAGGAGGCTGAGGCAGAACGACGATGACGACGATGACGTGTGACCTGTGTCGACTTACAGGATTGCTGTGTAACTGTTGAGTTTCACTCCACTGGTTCACAGAATGGAAAAGACTGGCTTTTCTTTTCATGATCAAGGGACTGCCAGTCAAAATGGTCTTTAGTGGCATCGAAGGATGCCACAGGGATGACAGAGATGAGGGAACTCCATTGTTAACTGACTGATTTCCTCCATCCAACACACTGTAAGAAGGCAGGATGACAAATGTGCACGGAGACAGGCTAAATATCCTGAATCAGACTTTGATTTAAATAAGACTGATTGTTTATCTCTCCACTGGCTTACAAAACGATGATGATGTCTAATGGGAAAAGGGGCTTCTCATCAGTTCAACCTGTTGAACTTGAATCAGTAAGTGTATATCTGTAGCCCATGCGGTACGATAGTAGGGCCTACTGTGGTGCTTTTATGGTGGTGAACTATAACTCATGGCCTTTTTCATGTGAATGTTCTCATATAGTTAAGCATTGTATTGTGTTTTACATTTACATGTTTAGTCCTGTGGCCTTAATGACAGAAAGTGTCACGAAGAGGAACTAAGGCTTTAGCTGAGTCTGTGAATCTGGTAAACAAGTGGTGGGCAACAGGAAGTTTGCACAACCAGCTTGGTGCTTTGGGATGGACCATGACACACAATTTATGTGTATGCTGGCTGCCTAACTGAAGAAATGTAATATCGACTTGTTTGGAATGCCATCACTGTCATCAGACCCATGGCCTTTACAGATGTGCGGTGCATCCCAGTGGGTGTGAAGGTTTTTTGACATCTCTGAGACCATTTGACTGATAGAATGACTAATCCTAGCTAACAGTTGTCGTATATATATATATATATATATATATATATATATATATATATATATATATATATATATATATATATATATATATTATTGCTAGAGAGCTACAAACTTCATGTGACCTTCAGATTAGCCCAAGTACAGTACGCAGAGAGCTTCATGGAATGGGTTTCCATGGCCGAGCAGCTGCAGCCAAGCCACACATCACCAAGTGCAATGCAAGGCGTCGGATGCAATGGTGTAAAGCACGCCGTCACTGGCCTCTAGAGCAGTGGAGACGCGTTCTCTGGAGTGATGAATCACGCTTTTCCATCTGGCAATCTGATGGACGAGTCTGGGTTTGGAGGTTGCCAGGAGAACGGTACATTTCAGATTGCATTGTGCCAACTGTGAAATTTGGTGGAGGAGGAATTATGGTATGGGGTTGTTTTTCAGGAGCTGGGCTTGGCCCCTTAGTTCCAGTGAAAGGAACATTGAATGCTTCAGGATACCAAAACATTTTGGACAATTCCATGCTCCCAACCTTGTGGGAACAGTTTGGAGCGGGCCCCTTCCTCTTCCAACATGACTGTGCACCAGTGCACAAAGCAAGTATCTAATATTATATATATATATATATATATATATATATATATATATATATATATATATATATATATATATATATATATATATATATATATCATATATAACTGTTGCTGCATCATTCTTTTTGAATGGTGAACGGTGAATCTAAAGAACATTGGAGCGCCTCCATGCAGTTAGCTTCAAGCTGCTGTAAGCATTGCTTTATTTTTAGTGTTAAATAGCCGTATACTCCAGTGGTCATTATGATTCACTCATTCAGTCAGATTTTTTTTTTTGTATCCCTGATCACACTGCCCACAATAGGAGCCTCCTGTTTACAGGCAATGGCTAAACAACATAAGCTACCAATTCCACTGCTCCAGGTGACTTATTCTACCAAACGTGCCAAGCAAGGGAAAATGTCATGTCATCGACCGTAACCGCTTATCCCATTCCGTGGGGTCGCGGGGTGTTGCTGCTGGAGCCAATCCCAGCCTCATCTCTGGGCAATGGCAGGGTACTCCCTGGACAAGTTGCCAGCTCATCGCAGGGCCCTCACTGATGAGCAATGTGGGGTTCAGTATCTCGCTCAAGGACACTTCGACATGCAGTTCAGCCCAACCTGGAGCCGGGATTTGAACCAGCACTAGTCGACCTGCTCTACCCATTGAGCTACAGCCGCCTCCGCAAGGGAACATGCTTGAGGAGAATAAAGATGCAAACCGAGGTGATCCAAATAAAGGCATGCAAGTGTGTTGACTTGGAGAGGAGGAGTCAGGGGGTTGCTATCTGCAAAATGGAGTTGAAGTTAGTTTACATGATGACAATGCTTACAGCAGCTTTCATTTTTTGGTGATAATCATTTTAACACTATAATGTACCTCTGCTGTACACGTTTCACCACATATTGCAGGTGTTTCCAGTGACGCTTTCTTTTTCTTCCTCCTGATTATGACGAAGTCCTTATGGCAATGTAGTATTGTCACTAATTCTCCGTCATTTTTGCTCTAGGATTATATTAAACGTTCGACAAATAATTTTTAACGGGTATACAGTCTAAATTTTATACTGATGCCTTTAATTGACCCCCCTAAACAAACAAAACCAGCGGCGAGAAGCTTGACTGTCTTCTATATAGTTACCTTAGTTATTCTTGATGCCTGCCACCAGATCTGATTCCAACTTGTCCGGGTTGCAAAACAAAAATACATTGCTTCAGTTGTCCCACTTGCTTTCAGAACAAATGCACACACTGGCTAGATCAGGATTTTTACATCAGGATGCAGTGGTGTGCAGGGGCCGCCAGAAAAAAACGAAACATGAAAGTTCCTTGTAGCAGCTTTAATTTGACCAGTGTTGCCCTTTAAAATGAGTGTGATTCAACTTTAAGGATATGTGTTGAGCTGGGACTGCTAATACTTACAATATGTATTGTATGTTTCTAATGTATGTATAAATGTTAATGGAAGCTACTGCATAGAACTCAGCTTACTGATCAAACAGTTGTACATCTCTGACATGTCCTCTGACAGCCGTTGAGCGAGCAGATTGTGAGATCCGTCTTCAAAGCATCTCATTAGATTTTCTTTATGACGTATTTAGATGTAGAGAGGAAAGTAACCAACAACTGTAGCAGCATATCATGCACCTTAATTTCAATAATTTCCTTACTCTGTATGTGCTTTAGCAGGTGGAAGCATCAAAATCCACTCCGACAGAAAATAGCATCTCTTTCTCTCTCGACACGATTCTCTGCATCAAGGCTGAAGCTGAAGCTGAAACTATCAGCGGTGGGCCATTTTTTTGTGGACACGCATCGATCTTCTGTCAGACAGCAGGCTCATGTGTGAATGAACGAGCAGGTTATGGGGAATGCAGGAATTCGAGGGTGAGGTGGGACCGGGCAAAAGGAATATTCTGTTTACAAGGGAACCAGAGGGAGAGAGTGCAGCTGAGGAACTCACCAAGAGTGGAGGTCAACATCAAGGCCACCCTGACACTTTCCCATCTAATAAAGAGACCTGTTAATGTGACCCCTTAACCTGCTGTGGCACTGAGTGTTACAACCTACACAATATATAGGCAGACACATACATATGTCTACAACGGGCAGTTGTACTTACTGTATTTCCAATGCTGCTTTTGTAATAAGGATTTCATGTGATTTTTTTTCTCACTGTGTGCTTATGTGAAATGCTTTTACAGCCACTATATGTAGAATGTGATATTATATGTACAGTATATTATGTTATACTTCATTCTGTGCTCTCTGGTTGAGGGTGAAGATGTGCTCATTGTCTAACACAATGTCTTTTATGTCACTACCACTAGGGGGCACATACATTTTAAATTCTACATATAGTGGCTTTATGTTTTCATCTGTTTACTTTAACTGAACCAGTGTGACAAATGAAACATTATGTGTGCAATATTCTCAGATGTACATTAACAATATCAAAAGGAAATTCTGCAGTTTAGATCGTGTATGTGTAGACACTGTATATCAGTTTTAAGTGCTGGATGATCTAAGCATTATGTGCCGATATTGTATACTGTAATTATGAAGGAATATGTGAATACATATATGTGAATAGATGGGGTCAAAACACAGACTCTTAATCCTGGTTGAATGTGTGGATGCGGACTGTGTCGATTGCTGTGCCGTTGGAAAATAAACTTTTCCATTAAACATGTTCTTACCATGAAACCACTGTTTACTTTCATCTGGCATGTTTCAGCGTCATGTAACTATAACTTGTGTGCCATAATTTCTCTGTCTTTCTTTTGTTGTTCTGACTTGAAGGGGCATTCACGTGAACATTCCCAGTCGTAAAAAAGGTTTTTCTGGTCATTCTGACACTGTATTGTGACACAAGCAGGGTGTCTGCATTCTGGGAAAAATGAACACCAGAGTGCTTCAGTGCTTGCAAGGTTATGACGACTCATGTTAGCGAGCTTTGATGGGATAATTAATATGTCTGTATGCTATTGAATTAGACCTACATTGTATGAAAGGGTTCTTTGAGACCCTTTAATCTTCATCTTGGGATCAGTGCAGTGTGTATGTATTTTTTGCCACACTAATATAATGGAGGTGTGCTTTTTTTCCTAAATGAATAGAGGCCCTTGTAAATGGAAACACATTTTTAAAGGTGTGCACCGTGTCTGTTGGAAATATCCATCTCATAAATAGACCAAATGGATTCCAGGCTTCTTCTTCAGCCTGTAAAGCTTTTCACTGTGGATTCGCCTCCGAGCTGGTGTCATGTGTGGAGTCTCAGGACTCCCCTGTGATGTCTTACAGAGTTAGTGTGCAGCTGGTGCAGACAGCATCACCGAGAGGTGAGGTGTTAGTGCTCAAACTTGTTTTAGGAGCGGCTAGTCCATGAATGCAATGGCTGTAGATTACCTCAGATCAAATAAATAAATGTCAAGCACATTTATCTAACCCCAGAACTCATTTTTCTGTGAAGAAAGTATTTGGTGTGTGTTGTCTCTGACTGTCAGCAAGAATTTCTCACATATTTATGGTCACCCTTGACTTTCCGGCCTCTTCACTGAGGTGAAAATCCACAGTCAGATACCTTTACATCCACGTGTGAACTGCAGCCACAGAGCTGCAGGCTTGGTGATGATCCCAAATCTGCAAACGGAAGAGAAACTTGCAAACGCCACATTAAAATTGAGACGTGGGCTGAAGTGGTTCTTCTTTTTCGTCCCTTCCAATCACACATTTCCCTGCGTGTTCATGATGCTTGGCTGGTTATAAAAAAAAGTGGGCAGCAACTTTCATACATGGCATCTTAATGATTGAAGAGGCTCCGCACTGCACTCTGCTGGTTACACCCCGGTAATGAAACAACATATGAGTCAACGCAGACCTGTGGAGAGTTTAAATCTTAAAGCAAGATATTTACTTTTCTTCGCTCAAAAGTCATTTGAAGATTTGTACACAAAACAGTTTAGTTAAATTCTTCCGGTGGTAAATTATAACAGAATGTAGGTTTAACGGGTAAGAAACACATGCTGAAAAAACGTGGGTCACCTTTAAATTCATATTTAGAAATCAGCAGTTTTTTTTCACAAAGGCACCATGTTTCATGTACATATATGGTAAAAGAACAATCTTTCCAAACTGAGATATGCTTTCCTCTTCCAGTAGCACAAAACACATTTGTTAGAGGTGACATTTCTCATATCTCGAGTCATGTGCTGGCTTTATTGTCCTCCTCCAAATGTAATGTTTCCAGTTTATCTATCTGATTAAAAATGTTACAGCCTGGAAAGCGCTTCATGAAATATGGTCACTGTTTGTGTTATTATTGTGAGATAAAGAGGCAGATATGAGATGTGATCCTTTTACAGAAGCATGAGCCAAAACATGTTGGAGAAATGTGTATACTGCATATGTGAAAATATACAGAACACTGCTCCTCCTGGACACACGAGGATAGAGAATATAAAGATGTTTTATGTGTGTGTCTGTGTTTGCTCCATCTCAGTGATAAACAAAGAGGAGATGGAGCTCGATATTTTACAAGGCTGATCGCTGAAAGTAAAATGTATCTGCCTCCTAACAGCTGCTGTTTCTGTACATGATCCTGGTCTGGATGAACTAGTTGCACATTGATAGAACAGTATAAAATACTGACAGGATAATAAACACAGCAGCCACCTGTTGTACTGCAGAGACACTCTCCAAGGTGGAGTACACGACACGCACAATCAAGAATATGGCTTTAATGTAGAAAAGGTATTAAATTAACATGAACATATAATTGTCATTGTCCAGAATTTAATAATACACACATCAATTTCAGAAGTAATATGTTTAATTAAAAATGCAAATGACAACAAAACCAGCAACAAAATATTTAACTTAAATATTTCGCTGAACTATGTATACACCATACAAAACAAAAACACATTTTTACAAACATTGCATACATAACCCATGTACATGGGTTAAAAAAAAGGAAAAAACAATCATATACAGACATATGTTTTCTGGGACAAACAAAAGAAAACACACTGATTTAGTATCCCACCACATCCTGATCGAACACACACAGATTAGATGCAAACTGATGCCAAAGTGTGAACTGTTTTACTGTTCTAATTTATCTGTGAAGGAATTACAATCACTCGTAAGAGCTTTTCTGGCACTGTGAGTTGTACTATATGGAATGGCAAGCACAAAGCGGCACAGCAACAAAATTAGTCAACTTAAATTAATATCACGTTGATTTAATAAAGCAAGAAATTCAGGGCCTAATAGAGGAACCAATATGGATGGAAAAAAAATACAAAATTGGATCCTTTGATGATCACATAGGAAACTCAGCTGAAGACAAATCTATTTTTCTTTTCAGGACAGTGGAAACAATGATCTAGCGCAGAAAAAAAAGTCTGTAGTATCATGTTGTGATTTTAAGTGTCTTTTGAGGAAAAAACATTAAGAAAGAAAAAGTTACTTATTAATAGTTTGTTTTCTTCCTAGTTGGTATACCAATTAATTCACATTTTTATCAGCCGTAATTCCTTTTAACTGAACAGACGTGGTTGCATTAACCTGCTGTGACTTTCACTGCATCACTTGGACATTGGGGTTGGTGCCAGATTGTTTGAAAAAAGAACTAATTGTAATGAAGGAGGTTAGGCAATCAGATTTCTACCTGTGAAGTGCTGTAAACATACCTGAAAGTTGTACGAAAATGATTTAAAAGTTAATATATCTTATTGATATATTATTTGGTAAAAGTGAGAGTCACCTTTTTGAATAGCACTTGAGTAAAGTCAAAGAGTACATGTTTATTAAGTATATTTAATATACTTAATCATTAGAAGTAATTTTCTGATGACACATGTACTTAGTATCAAAAATACATGTCAAAGTGAATCATACATATATTTACACATATGTATGTACTGCAGCTTAAAATTAATCTGTCAGATTAAAATGATAAAAATACATAATGATAAAATAAATTAATTTAAAAGTGGCTGTACTTTCAGCTCTGATGCAGCAAGCTCCAGAAGAGCTAATTACTAAAATGATCAAATAAATGCAGTGTGGTCAAATGTAAAGTATTTGCCTCCAAAATGTAGTGGAGTCGAAGTATGATGTAAAAGAAAACTGAAATAATCACATGAACTGAAGTGCTTGAAAAAATATACTGAATGACATTCCATCACTGTACCTGTGTGATAACAGACAGACAGTTTACAGATGGATACGATGGGTCCACAGGGTCAGCTGGTGAAATATTGTTGTTCAAGTGGCTGTAGTTTATTACAGAGAGGCTGCTTGGGCAAGATTCAGTCTCAGATGTTCAATTTATTCTGAAGGAAATAAAAAGAAAATTAGAAAACAGAAGAAAATTATAGATTAACACATTTACGTGTAGGCCCACAGACTTGAAATGAAGAAGAAATTAAATGACATCTTGAGTTTCCCCAAAACTAAAAGTTAGTCCAAGATGCGCTGTTTACAGTTCATAAAATAAGCATAGTAGAAATGTCAGATAGGTCAGACATGTTACAGTTACAGTTTACAATGCATATCAACTGCCAGTTTTCCACCAGGAAGTCATTGTTGGTGTTTCCCTGTCATCACAGTGATTCAGTCTATAAGACGGGAAATCACAAGAGCTAGGGGGGCAGTTGGTGTAGACTGGCAGTGCCCCTTCATGCGTTTTGGAAAGTGGCTTTGGAGGGATGAAAGGAGGGATTTGTTTTTTGTTTAGCTTGCTCTTGCTGGTTTCTATCATCTTACCAAACTGGATAGTTTGAAAAACCAAGAGGAAGCACTTTGACTAATTGGTGAATTCTTGTAAAATGTAAAAAAAGAAAATGAAATTCAAAGTGCATGACGAAGTGCAACCCTACTTACCCATCCACCTTGCTTAGCAACCCATTTGCACAGATTCATGTTGAGGAATGAGACCATGGCACTCTGGACTGTATTTTTCAGGTCTGGGGATGATTTCACAACATAAAGGCCAAAGCCCACAGTGGCATTTATCAGCTTCATCTCTGAAGACATTTCAGCACTTTGAGTGGCCTGAGACTGAGACAAGGTCTCTACAGCATGGCAAAATGCTGTTTTTGCATCCTGTGGAGAGATGAGACAAGGTACAGATATTACATCTGATTACATCTATATCTCTCAAGTTCACTTCATTTCAAAGTCTGGAATTCCAAGTTAAGTTGCAACAAGTGTTTTTTATCTTATCAAAGTATGTGTTAAATATCTATATTCCAGCAGCAATCACTCTTATAATATGTTTGGTAAGTAACTGATGTTGCTCCATCCCCTGCCCATCTTATCATAAAGTAACAAATCTCTGTCTTTCTTTCTGTCTGTCTGTAGTTGATATATCTTGAGAAACTTCATCTGATCCACTTAAAACTTGGCAGGTTTTATGTTGATAATCCAAGGAAGAGCGCTGTCAAATTCTGTGCAATTTGGACAAACGACACTTTCAACCTTGATAAGTTTAAACAAACAATTCTACTCTGTGCAGCAGTGGAGGAGGTTCTTAGGCCTCAAGTCAAACAGACAAACCCAACAAACAGACAGACAGCTCCAGACAGGCTCAGTTTGCAGTACGATAGTCGGTTACTGAAAATATGCCCGTTGTTTGCTGCCACAGAGGAGAAATTAACAGTCCCTGTTTATGCAGCGTTACAGCATCTTAAGGCATACTTCACAGACGAGTTGGTCCGCACTGTGAGAAACTAATGGCTTCCTCCGTTACACATGTGCTGGCTCAACCTGACGCGGTCTGACTGCACCTTAACCAGCACGCAGGGATTTTAATTTCCATGACAAAAATGATACTTGCTTAAATGTCTTCAATGACACACTTATGTTGAGGAGTGGTTAAAGAAGTGGCTGTAATAACTCGCCTCTCTTCCACAATGACATTATAACAGATACACCAGCAGCGTGCCTTTCCTGGAGTCCCATTAGCCATTAGTTTGCATTAGACACATGTTTACATACAAGAAATTGTCGCAATGAAAACCTCAAAACAAAATCATCTGCACTGCGGCATAACATTAGGAATACATTTGTGTTTTATATAGTATTTTTGCAATTTGTCTGACACAATCCTTTAAGATATTTTCTAGTATTCCTTCATTGCACAGCTTATCTTTATCAGGGCTGTAAGATGTCACTTTGACTTTCACACATGATTGCAAGCTGTCATCTGTGAAGCAGGAGCGATGTTTGCTTTTTATATAGCTCATGCTGGAGAAAATCTGCTTACATATGTACGTGGATCCAAAGACCGACAGGACTCCAAATGCATAGTGTCAGGAATGGCATTCCATGTTTCGAACACAAGTTTGTCTGGTTTGGGGAAGTTTTCAGTATCACTCCATTGGTGATTCTGAGCAAGAATGGCCTTCTGACAAGCAACATCCTCAAGATCAACTTAAGACACCCATAAGTCTTTGTTAACTATGTCAGCCAGTTCGATCTCAAGATTGGGTTGACTTTCACCTGTAAATGCAGTCATATTCAACAGGGATGGATAGGTGGTCAGGAGGGTGACGGGAAAGGATAATGTGTTTTTTTCCTCTCTTAAATTGCAGAATCTTTTTCCAAACACAGGGTGCATTAGCGCACCTCTCTGTACATCTCTGGCAAAAACTGTCATCTTGCGCTTGAGTTTGGTGAGCTGAGGTGAGTTCTGTTTATCTTTTCCGACAATGATATCAAATGTTTGATGCCTCGAAATATGTACTGGGACCCTGTTTCTAATGTTGCTGAAGTTTGGTGCTGTTCTGAGCATTATTTGTGGCTTTTTGATGGCGATTTATACTTGGATCAATTTACAGCAGTGTATTGTTGTTGTGCGGTTGTTTCTGAGGATGCTAAAACTACGTAAGATAGCGGTCCGCAAACTTTATCTCTCAAGGGGGGGGGGGTCGTCCTTGGTGTCAAGGTGTGTTAGAACATTGGTTAAACTTACACCAGAATATCCCTTTAAGTCAGGATGTGTTTTTCTGTTTCCAAACATATTCTTCATAACGGAGATATTGGCACAGTCAGAATATCCCTTTAATGCTGGATCTATTTACAAATGATTTGCTTACTCTATTTTCAGGTAATTCAACATATGCACATGATATACAGATTCACCTCACCTCTAACGTTGCTGCTGACGCTTTCTTAAGGTCAGCCAGTGCAGCTTGAAGTCCAACGCCATCATTCAGGAGGTCAGCACAGTTCCTCAGCTTATCACATATCACAGCTGGATCAAAATCATCACCTTGAAATAATGAACACATAAACACACACAATGCCAAGTGTTAGGCTAAAAGTCAGCGACAGCAGGCTGAATATGTTTTGTTCCCCTTATGTATGTATTTATGTGCACACTGTATTTCTAACTATAAAGGAGGTGTGTTTCTCAAATCACCTCAGTTATTTGACAAACAATTATTTAATCAATTGGTAAATAAACGGGACGTGAACAGTGAAGTAAATAGGCGTGTCACAGGGCCCGTGTGGCCCTCAGCTGTAGAAAATGACGTGTGGACGGTCAAACACCACCCCCGATGACAACACCTGCTGCAGGTGTGTTACAGTAAGATTCAGTATCTAACGTGAGCTTGAACACGACTTTGACTACAGTTTAAAACTTTAATATAACCAAAGCGTCATGTAACGACCCATTCAGCCTGAAAGTGAAAGTGCTCTAAAGTAGCTGAAGTTCAACGACAGGATAAAGGCACCAACCTGTTGGTTTGTCGGGCGACATGTTAACATCTAATTCCAAACTTTTTCTTTCCGCCTCGTCCGCATTCTCAAGCAGACCTTTGACTATTTCGCCGGTCTGCCACTCAACGTCGCTTTCATCTGAAGCCATTAGTGCTGAGAAATACGAGAGAGAGAGAGCACAGCCGGATCCGCCAACAGCGACTTCCGGTTTTCTTCTTCTTCTTCTACATAATTGAAGAACTTGCACTTTACCGGACTGTTTATGTTTTCTAAAAAAAAATGTGCGCATCTGCTTCACTGGGGAAATATTCTTGTGGAGTCAACACCTGTCAAAGTAATACGGAAGAGTATAAGGGCCAGGGACGAGGAAAGAAAAATGAGAGGGGACATTTTTTTCTTTTCCATTATGCTTTTTTCAATAAAGTCGAGAATAAAATTGACATTTCAAGATTAAAGTCGACCTTGTGAGACTACATCAAACGGTGCATATGACTGCCTCTACAAGCTGTGTGGATAAATTGTTGAAACTACACTTCATAATCGGTATTGATCACACAAATGATTTGTCTTTTAACTCATAAATACAGTGTGCTTGTCAGAATCAAGACTTTGGAAAGATTGTTGCACTGCACACAGGGCGTTACACTAGGAGAGTTGACCTCATTCTTGGCATTTCTTCCTCTCACTGTCTTTCCCACCCCTGGCCAGAATGAATGAAGTAAAAAAAAAAAAAACAAAAAGACAAAAAAAGTCAAAACAAGAAGGCCGCAATGACTGTATAACGTTGGAAATATTCACACAGTTGGACTACTTTTCACTCAGCTTGAGCTCTGACAAGTGTTGTAATGTGTGCAAGAAAAAACTATTTAAACACACAAAACACACAGAGCCATTTAAGTGTTAGTATTCCCAACCAAAAATGCTAGATGAGGACCTCAACTGAGTAAATTTAAACCTGCACCCACTCAATTTGAAGCCAGACACCACAAATAACTGTCAATGCACATACACTCTGTCAAATCCTGCAACAACAGTACTATTTTTACTGGTTGTTTCAACATTTCCAGCATTTGTTAGCACTTGATTTCTTTGACACAATGTTAAAACATGCACATATACATCAGTGTCTAGAATTTAATAATACGCGAGCCATTTTCAAAGTTTCACATTTTTATTGAAATTATTTTTAAAAAATTATAAAAACATGCCCCTTTAATCAAGTCTCAACAAACTGTGAATAACAAAGAAACTACCTGTGATCTATCTAATATGAAGGATTTGTTGGACTTTGTGCTGCATCACATGGTTATGCATGGTCAAAACCAACAAAAAACCTTACAGGGTTTGAAGACTTCATTTTATCTCATTGTAAACATACCATTCCATGTCTTGAATATATAAACCAAACATGTATTACTTGATGTGTCATCCAACAGACTTAAAACAAAGAAAAACAAACAAAAAGAATAGAAAATCAGCATTTAATTGCTTAAGACTATACCCGACAATACCCGTATATATGCAATCAACACAAACACATTCATTTACTTGAAATCAAAGCTTGAGTGAGCTCCCAAACTGGCTGCTTCTGATCGAATAGACACCGCTTAGATGCTATGGATGCCAAAGTGTGATCAGGTTGACAGATTTTAAAATCACTTGAGTATG